>NW_026068353.1:0-93823 GCF_014885135.2 Alexandromys fortis
TGACCTCCTGTCTCATGCAGTCTTTCCCATTCCCCGTGCAGCCTGCAATCACTGTTTCCTCAGCTCCCATTTCCTCCACTCCCGCCCTCCCCTCACTCTCTCTCTCTCTCTCTCTCCTATCTCTCCCTCACTCTCCCTCTCTCTCTCTCTCTCTCTCTCTCTCTCTCTCTCTCTCTCTCTCTCTCTCTCTCTCCCTCTCTCAACCACTGTTAAGGGATTGATAATTTTCTGCTCACCAGACACAGCAAGGAAGGAGGTGATGAGGAAACACATTCAGTCCCAGCCCTAGCTTGGTGCCCCACCATCGTCTGCTCTTTGCACTCTTGCTGCCTGTCAGGGACTCCTCACAGTGCCCATGGAAAACTAAGGCCCAGTGGACACTCTCGCCCTGGCTGCTTGCTGCCACCGAGTCTGGAATAGTCCTGTGCTTTTGGGTAAGTTATAGACTTGTCTTCCTCACCTTGACAGTGACTCCAGAGCTACTCCAGTTTCTGTAGGAGCCTCTTTGCCGCCTACCACCCTTAACACACACTCAGAGGAAGAAACCAAGGGTCAGAGAAGCCCTGGCATATGTCACATGACTGCCACACAGCAGGTGACTGGACTTCAGTCCCATCGAGTTCTTGTATTCCTCCACTCCACACTGACTTCCGGCTGCCTGCTCGGTGCAGTCTCTGAACTCCGCTCACAGAACACGGATCTGCTGCTGGGCTCCAGGGAGGCTGTTCCCACAGAACACTTGAGTGATGCCTTCTAGCTCTGTCTGTTCTAGAGCCTCTTTGGATGCAGTGGGAAGAGAAGGCTCAGAGCAGCAATATTTCCCTCATGACATCGCCTGGGACATCTCTGAGACTCGACACAGCTGGTCCATGATTAAAGCAGTCGTGAGATGTGGGGGCAGTGGCTGTGGCGGACAAAGGGCTGGTTCTGTAGGAGGTCATCCCATCCTTCCCCATGCAAGATGCTCTCAGCTCCTTGAAGGGCAGGAAGAAATGATTGTATGAGAGGAAGTGACATCATTCTCCCTGAGTGACGTGGATAGCGGTGACTTCCCATTCCCTTAGATCTCCTGGCACTGACTGCCTTCTCCATGCTCCCCTCAGGTGACTATGTGATGTGGGAGTGATTTCTTATTAATAAAGAAGCTGCCTAGGCCCCTTGATAGGCCAACCCTTAGGTGGGTAGAATAAACAGAACAGAATGCTGGGAGAAAGAAGCTTAGTCGAGGAGTCGCCATGGTTCTCCCACTCCAGACAGACGCAGGTTAAGATCTTCTCTGGTAAGCCACCTCGTGGGCTACACAGATTATTAGAAATGGGTTAGATTAATATGTAAGAGGTAGCCAGTAAGAGGCTACAGATAACAGGCCAGGCAGTGTTTAAAAGAATACAGTTTCCGTGTAATTATTTCGGGCATAAGCTAGCCATGCGGGCGGCCGGGTGCCGGGGACGCAGCCCTGCCGCTCCTTCAACAACTATGCAGCTGTCCTCTGTTATATCTGCTTCCTCTGCCTTCCTCACAGTCCCCATGGTCCTCTGATCCCTTGACCCAAGCTCTCATGGTCATTCTGTGTCCATCCATCCGGTCCTTGGACATGCAGAGCACAGAACCTTTCGGATGATTTAGCCCCAAATGGACCATCAGTCAGGAGAGGGGACTGGGCCTATTGTACCTGTCAGAAAGTCCCGCCCCCCCATTGGATGGGGTCTCATGCAGCCCAGGCTGAGTCTTGTAATTGTTATAAAACCAAGTATAATTTGAATTCCTATAGAACCTCCTCCCTGTCCTCCCATGTTCTGGGTGACAGGGGTGCCCCATCATGCCCCTTTGTCCTCTGCTGGAGATAGAACCTGTGATTCTGTGCATGCCAGGTAGGTAAGCCCTCCACCAGCTGAGCATTATCCTTAGCCTTAGTGGCTCTGAGAAGAGGCCCCCTTGGTCATGAGTGCTCACTTCCAAGTTCATCTGGCCTTGCCCTACAGTCTAGGGTTTGTAGGTGAAGGTCACTTGATGGCTAAGTCTCCCAAGGAGGGTCTGGGTCCCATGAGGGTGCATCACTTCAGCTGCTGGTCTCCAGCAGTTTTACACAACAAGCTCTGATTGGTTCTTCAGGAGCCCAGCTTCCCCTTGAGTTCAGCCTCACTGCTGCCACCTGCTGGTCCCTCAATCCCAAGTCCCGGGCTCTGTTGTTTCAAGTCCTGGACTCAGTAGATTCCCATAGGGACCCTGCTGTGGGATGACTTCTGTCCAGGATGCTGTAATCAGTCTCCTGCAGTGAGAACCATGTTTCCCCTACAGCAGCAACTGGACCCTGTAGCCATGACACTTTCACAGAGGACGGGCACTTTCTGTGGAAGAGTAGCCTGGGTCTGTAGTGTGCACACATGGGGCTTTTGCGCACATGTGACCATAGGGAGTGTCAGAATGCAGTATTAGAACCTGGCTGCTGTTTAAGCTATAGAACACGTGTGTCCTTCACTCGCAGAATAAATATGTGTAATTTTAAAAGTTAAAACTTAAAGGGGGCTAGACATGGTAGTCCATATCTTTAAGTCCAGCTTCGGGGAGACAGAGGCAGAGTCAGAGGCAAACATGAGTGGATATCAGTGAGTTTGAGGCTGTACTAGTCTATATATCCAGTTCCAGGTCATTAGTCGATCAAAAAGTCCAAAACAAGCAGAGAAATCAAAGATGGAATGTGTCCTGAGTAGTAACGCCTGAGGTTGTCCGCTGGCCTCCACATAGGGAGCACACGCTTGCACACATATGTACCTGAATACAGACTCAGACATATCATGCAAGGAGACATCCAGACTGGGTCCCGAGAGAGTTGAGGGGATGCTTGAGAGAGGGTGGAAGATGATGACCTGTGGTGTAGGCAGGACACTCAGGCTGCACTAGGACTTTACAGTAGCACCGTTGCCCCGCCCCCATCTGAACCCTACTTTCTCCCTAGCATGACGTCATCATCTTCATCTCCCACCTCAGCACGAGCACCTCCCTGCACCCTTGTAGAGGGGGAGCCCCCAGAAGAGACTCTCTACTGTGTCCTAAAGTCCAGTGAGTGGTGGGGTGACCAATTTAGCCCATACTCCTCTTGTATGAAGTCTCCCAGATTCTGCAGATAGCCAAGGCAGAGGAAGGAACTCACAAGTCACTGAGTTTGAGGTCACAGAAACTGAGAAACTCTCAATCTCTTCTTCAACTTCCTGTATTGCTTAATGAGACTCTTAATAGTCACAAAAATTATTTTAGTGAATGGAACGGAAAATTGATTGGGTCTTCAAGTTCTTGTCTCAAACCAAAGTGAACTGTGAACTCCATGACCTCTCTCTGCTGTTTGGAGTTTTGGTTAGCTTCGGTTCATTGGTTTTAAGACAGAGTCTCATGTAGTACAGGCTGGCTTCAGATTCTATAGGTACTAATGATAGCTTCCAATTCCTAATCTTGCTCTCTCTACCTGTCAATCATTGGGATTAAAGGCTTTTGCCACCATTCCCAGATTCCTCTTTTGTTACTGACTGGCTCTGGCTGGGGAACACGAATTCTAATCACTGGTAGCCCTGCTAGACCCCTTGCCTGCTCCCATTAGAACAGTCATGTTCCCTTCACCTTAAGGGAGTTTGGCCTAAATGTTGAGAATGCTGGTTCTGTGTAAGACTTTGTCGTGGGCCCCTTTGTTATTCCTCTGTTTTTTTTTTTAAATATTTTTATTTATTATGTATACAGTGTTCTGTCTTCATATATGCCTACTCGCCAGAGAGGGCACCAGATCTCATTACAGATGGTTGTGAGCCACCATGTGGTTGCTGGGAATTGAACTCAGGACCTCAGGAAGAGCAGTCAGTGCCCTTAACCTCTGAGCCATTTCTCCAGCCCTATTCCTCTGTTTTGAACAAGGGAAACTAACATATCAATTCACATGGTCATTGGAGTAACATCCATGATGCCCCTTCTCTGTGCCCAGCTACCTGGATGAGAAGACTATGAATGAACTGTTCCTTAGATGATTAGGCAGACTCTCACCATGGCAGCCTGCCTGTGTGAACACCTCAGGGATGCTCAGAGGAGACACCACCCCAGCTGCCAAGATCACTGTGACCACACCTGCTGCTGAGTTCAGTCTCAGAGGCTTGGATCCAGTTACACCACAGCAGACATCTCACAGCTGCCCCAGGGGACTCTACTTTAGTCATGAGAAGCCTTGGTGGCATCTCCATCACCCCTCTATCTGAGGCTACTCCCATGGGGATGGGACAGTTTTCCAATGACTCAGCAAAGGCCTCTGATTGATACACATTTGAGACTTGTCACTGATGGAATAAGAGCTGCATCTATGCAGGACTTTGATTGGTGGATCTGAATCGTGCATGCCTTTTTATGGTTTTTATTGCTGTCCAGAGACACTATGAGCATGGCAGCTCCTATGAAGGAAATAATTAATTTGGGGTGTCTTCTAGTTTCTGAGGTTTAGTTCATTATCTTCATGGTGGACATGGCAGCGTGCAGGCAGACATGGTGCTGGAAGAGGAGCTGAGACTTCTCCATCTGAATCCACAGGGAGCAGGAAGTGAACTGCATCTACTCTGAGCATAGACTGAGCATAGGTGACTTGAGAGCCCACCCCCACAATGACACACTTCCTCCAACAAGGCCACACCCACTCCAACAAAGCTGTGCCTCCTAATAGTGCCACTCCCTATGGGCATATGGGGGCCAACTACAGCCACACTGCGAAATGCCCATGCACCACCTCTGGCTGTGAAAGCAGCCTGGATTTCATCCTTATCAGTCAGTGTGGATGCTGTCCTTATGTCCCAGCATGCTCTTTGGTAGAAGGTGACCCACTGACTATCAAATGTTAAGACTTACTGGACTTGGGAAGGAAGTCTTGTCCTGGGGGAGACCCCACAGGTCAGAATATCAACATGTCAGGAAATAAGGGAAGTGGGGCCTTGTAGTTGGGCCTGTGAGGAAAGGAAGCCCAGCATGGGACCCAAGCAAGCCATGGTCTGTCCCCTGAGGAGGAACATGGAGGGGTCGGTGTGTCTCTCTGTGTGTGTGTTTGTGACTAACTTGTCAGTGTCTAGGGAGTAAGGGAGAGGAACCAGAATTCTCAGGCAGGGGTTCTCAGTGTGGACCATGGTCCCTGCTCCTTGACACAGTCTCTCATTCTGATGCATAAGAGACCTCACAGGTAGGTGTCAAGAGAAAACAATTGGCTTTCTGGGAGTAACACATATGTTGAAAATTGTTTTTACTTCCATAGCCAAAAAACACCACAATGGGTCTTCAGGCCCAGAGACAGACAAGACGCCCTGAGTTCAGAGGAGAGGAAATCAGAGCCCACGTGGCAGCAGTGGGGTTCTCTTCTCGTACCCTTCTAATAACAGGGTATTTTCACTGCATAGGCCTGCAGCCATGCTCTCTGATTCCCAGGCAGGAGGCAGGGAAGGGACAGGATGCTGGAGGTGTGGCCAGCAACCTCCCTACTTTGATGTAACCTCACCTCACAGGTGAGAGGCCTGGCACCTGGAGTCTGTTTGCTGGGAACTCATAGACAGTGTCAGGTGCCTGTCTACAGGCGTCTGTGAGAGGGAGAGGACACGTTTCCATGGTCTGTTTTCTTTCTCCTTTTGAGACCCCATGAATCAACCCCAGGTTCCTGGGCCAGGCTGCAGGCTCCCTTTTCCTACTGAGCTGTCTTTCTGCTCCCCACTTTTCTTTTGTTCCTACTCCAACAAGGCCTCACCTACTCCACCAAGGCCACACCTACTCCAACAAGGATACACCATGTTGTCCACAAGATGGCTGCACATCCACATCGTGTGAACAGCTGCCACCATTTCGAGCATCCCCTGCCTTGGGCCACTAGAAAAAATGATAGAGGAGGGGTTCTCATAGGGCCAGAAGTTACGGGTCACACTAGTGACCCTTAATTAGATTCATTTAGGCAAATTCTGTGGATCTTTTTATTTGTATGAAAGAGGCCTAGGAAGTTAGAACAGGAAACTGGGAGTCTCAGTTTCTCTGAGTTTCTGACGTGTGAGTTTCTGTCCTGGCCATGGGTATCTGTGTCCTGTGAGCGTCTGACTCTGTGGGTATCAGAGGAAGCTGAGAGTCTTTCTACTAGAAGCAAAGGTGACTCTGAGATGGTCACCCAGACCCGCTCATTTGGTCTTTACGGTGGAGTATACAGTCTCTTCCTGGGGGTTCTCATGGACAGGCGAGCAGTCTGGTGTTCCTGGGGAGGTTGGGCTTGAGAAGGCAATGGAGGCATACACGATGTTGTTGTCCTGCGGGGGTGGGGACAGGGCATTAGATAGCAGCAGTGCAGCTAAGGCTCCATAAAGCAGCACCTGCAGCCTGGGTGTCCCCCCCGACCTCTGACCTCCAACCTTCTGCCTCCATCAACACCCCTTAACTCCTTCAGACCTGAGTCGGAATTGCTTACCTTGGGGTTCTCATTGGGGTCCATATGTCGTCCTAGAGAAAAGGAACACAGAGTTTGGAAGTCAAGGTGTATGACAGGAAGGGAGACAGATGGCTGGGAGTTCCAAGCATGAGGTGAGGACCTTGGTTACATGGGAGGGACAGGGTGAGGGAGGGACAGGGTGAGGGAGGGACAGGGTAAGGGAGGGACAGGTGAAAACACGGAGGGAATGCTTGTGTAAGTGCGGGGTCTTGGGAGAAGAAGGCAGAGCCAAGTGTGGAACAGGAAACTGGCAGAATTTACCTTAGAGCTCAACTTGCTCACATTTCTCAATGTTTTCAATGAATTCCCTACATGAGAACAAGATGGGCAACAGATTAGAGGCTGGACAAGAAAGAATTAAGACATTAGGTGCTGGGCTGGAGAGATGGCCCAGTTAGTAACGTGCTTGTCCCATAAACATGACATCCTGACTTCAGACCCCAACACCCACATAAAGCTGGATGGTGGAGAAGCAGAGACAGGCAGAGAAGTCCCTGGAGTTCACAGGCCATCTTGGACTAACTGATGAGCTCTAGATTCAGTGAAAGACCCTGTCTCAGAAGATGAAGTGGAGGCTGGAGAGATGGTTCAGTTAGCAAAGGGCCTGCTTCTCAATCATGAAGACCCAAATTTAGATCCCCAAGGACCCATGTAAACTATGCTGGGCACAGCCATGCAGTGATGTCACACGCCTTTAAGCCCAGCACTCAGGAAGCAGAGACATGTGGAACTCTGTGAGTTTGAGGCCAGCCTGGTCTACTCTGTGAGTTCCAGGACAGCCAGGTATGTTTACACAGAGAAACCCTGTCTCAAAAAACCAAACCAAACCAAACCAACAACAAAATGCTCTGGGTACAATGTGCCTGGAGGGAGGGGTGGAGATGGGTGGATCCCTGAAGCTGTTGTCTGGGCAGGCCAGCCAAACTGATGATCTTCAGTTAGTGAGAGACCTTACTATAAAGGTCTCAAAATAAATATTAAGTAAAGGTTAGAGAAACTGAGGAGAGTCACAACATAGACCTCTGACCTCCACATACATGCACAAGTACACACACAAACACAACATACATGCAGGAATCCTACATGGAAAGGACAGCAGCTGAGGAAAACACACCATTGATATCTGCCTTCTAAACACATGGTCACATGTATGTGTCTGTGTATATATATATGTATGTATGTATGTGTGTGTGTATATATGTATGTATGTATGTAAGTATGTATATAGTGCATGCTTGTATTCTCAGTGCTCAGAAAGTGGAGATAGGAGGAGTTCAGGCCAGCCAGGCCAATCTGAGACCCTTTCTCAGAAAAAATGTAGAAGGCTCAGAGCAGGCCATGTGCAGTAAGAAATAGAAAAGACAGGAGAGAAGGGCAGAGAGGTTGGGAGGTGAAGAGAAAAGGGCAAAAGATGTGGAAGACCTAGAACAAAGGATTCCTGGGGAGCGGGGCTCACTGACCATAAAGACAGAGGGAAGAAAGGGAAAGATGGGAGAGCTGGTGGAATCCAGGCAGATGTTAAAGGCTGAGAGGAGCCAGAGCCACAGAGAAGGAAGCCTAGGAAATGGAAGGAGAGAAGGAGAAAGACCCCATGAGGCCTGGGGTGGGGGCTGTTCTGGAAGGAGACTCCCTGAGACTCTGCTGCACCCCCTGTCAGTGTGTGAAGCTGGTGGCCCTGAAGAACATGGTGTCATGGAGGACATGGAGGAAGAGACAGGATGAGTCAGGGGTGGGGAGAGGTGCAGAGCCCTGTGTGCGGTTCTCCATTGCTCTTCTAATGCCATTTGAAGGGGCTGGAGAGATGGCTCAGTGGGCAAGAGCACTGGCTGCTCCTGCAGAGGACAGGATGGCGCTCACCTGGCTGGGGTTTCGGCTTTAGTCCTCTGGCCTGTGGGGAAGAGACAGTGTCAGTGTGACATCCATGCTGATCGTCCATCTGCCCCTCAGCTGTCCTCTATGTTCAGCTCCTTCAGAGGACAGGGGAGCAAAGAGACCGCCCCAGACAGCCAGAGAAGAGCCTGGACTACCTCTGCTGGGCTTTTGTCCCACACAGCAACCCCTTCCCCAAATCCCTGTCAGGTCCAGACCCCACCCCATCTGTCTCCTTTGTTCCTTCACCATCCTTGAGTTCCCCCTGACCCAGCACCTGCTTGTCTACTCTGTGTTCTCCTCTCTTCCTTTTTGTGTCCTTAGGAACCGCCTCCTCCTGGATTGTATTTTACTCTACTGGTCTATGTGTCCTGGTGCACACTGTGCTGTTTTAATGACTATAGCTTTTTATTGTCACTTATTTATTATGTGGCAGGGGCTGTGTCACAGTTTGTGCGGAGGTGGAGGGCATCTTGCAGGAGTTGGTTCCCTCCATCATCTGGTTCCCAGTGAACACTGAAACTTTTTACCCTTGGAGGGCTACTCTAGCCTTTTTTCTTTGTAATTTATTTTATATTGATTTACCTACTGTATTTTTTCTAGAATTTTAAAATTTTGTGCGTCTCTTTTGGGGTAATGCACATGAGAGCAGATGCTGTGGATTCAAGAGAGAGCTTCCGGTAGGCCTGGAGCTGGAGCTCAGCTTTGTAAACTGCCTGGTGTGGGTGCTGGGAGCAGAACTCAGGTTCTCTGCAAGAGCAGCCACTGCTCTTCACTGCTGAGCCATCCCTCCAGCCTCCTATTGCAACTTTGAATAAACTCTGGGATCAGGCAGTGGAGTGCTCCATTATCGGTCATTTCATCTCTGTTGTTGTTTATCTCATTTTGTCTTGTTCTGTCTTTGAAGGCTTCTGAACTGGAGAAGATAAACTGTTTTTGCAAAACTGTCATTGTCATTTACATGGGAATTATATTGAATTCAATTTTTGTTGTGTATACATCTTTTTAAAAAATCTTTAATTATTTTTATTGTATGAATGTCTGCCTGCTTGTGTGTCCGTTTGCCACGAGTGTGCCTGATCCCTGTGGCAATCAAGGAGGGCGTCAGATTCCCCCAGAACAGGAGTTACAGGAGCCTGTGAGCCATCGTGTGGGTGCTGGGAATCAAACCTCGGCCCTCTGCAAGAGTATCCTGCTATAGAGATTTGCATTACTATGGATCTTAGTTTATTGATACATATTTAAGATAAATTGTGTTACACACACACATATATATATATTTCTTCTCTTGACTAAGGTATTGTGATTGTGTAGTTCATTTCAAAATGTAATGTACAATCAAAATGTAATGTATAATTATGAAATATAGGTTAATAGATAATCATCTATAATAGTCAAGCTTGTAGTCATGTTATTTAGATTTTGTAGATGTATAGAGATATATTTCAGTTAGATGGATATTCTTCAGATCTTTCAGAGACCTTCAGAATATGGCATTTAATATGTTTTAAGACTTTTCATGACAGTGAGACACATCTGCTCCTAGCAGCACCAAGCTACTTCAAGAGGATAATGGGCATCGAAGAGGCTCCTTATGGAGTTGGTTGACCATTTGGCAAGAAACTTCTCTTGCCTGGACTGCTTTATAAACTGGACATGCAGGACCCATAGAGAAATGACTGCTAACCTTGCCTAAAGGTGAGACAATCCTTCAGGGTTCCTGCATCATGAATGAGTCTGGTAGACATTCTGCAGGACACACACACACACACACACACACACACACACACACACAAATGTGATGGGCAAACTGCCAGCATAGGAGGAACTCTCTTTGAAATTTCTTGCTTTGTAAAAGGGTGTGCTGGTTACTATGGGCCTGTAGACTAAAGATGGATGCTCCAATGGTACAGAAGAACTTTGGGTGATGGTCCAAGCAGTGAGATGTCTATGTCAATTCTAGAGTTTTGGAAGTTGCTTACAATGTACTTCCTGCTTACTTAGATAATATTGTAACCTTCTGAACTCTTTGATTGAGTTGAAGAATAAATGGTTATAGTTTTAGTCTTCCTTAATTATGATAAAAGATAAAATAGATATAAATATTGTAACTGCAATTCTTGCTTGATACCTGTTTTGTTATGTTATTTTATTATGTTAAAGTTAAAGCCTTACTTTTATTTAAACAGAAAAGGGGAGGTGATGTGGGATTTCCCTCTGTATGCTGTGATTACTGTGAATAAAGAAACTGCTTTGAGCCTATAGCAGAGCAGGGAGGGGCGGAGCAGAGCTAGGCAGGGAGGACTGGACTGACTGCTGGGAGAAAGAAGGGCAGAGTCAAGGAGAAGCCACAGATCCTCCACCTGAGGCAGATGCTGGGAACTTTAGCTAGTAAGCCACAACCACGCAGCGATATAAAGAATAATAGAGATGGGTTAGTTTAGGATATGAGTTTTGCCATAAATATGCTTAAGCTATAGGCCAAACATTATTGAAAATAATATGGTTTTCTGAGTGGTTATTTCATGACTGGGCAGTCGGGATGAAGAAGCAACTCTTCCCCCAACAGTATCCAGTGCTCTTAACCACTGAGCCATCTCTCTAACCACCTAATATAGACATCTTAATTAATTTTTCCATTTTCAGAATGAGATGTTTCCTACTCACCCACTTCCCCTGTCATTCAACAACATCACTGTTATAATTCAGGCATCTGTACTGGCCCCTGAGGTTCAGAGAGGATATGTTCTCAGTGCAACCACTAACAGCACCTCCTGTGTGCATTTGCTAAGTTCCCATTTAAAAAGTGGGCCTTGCCCACCTCCCGTCTCTTCCTTTCTCTCTCTCTTTCTGCTCCTCTGCCCTGCTCTCTGTCTCCCTCTGTAACTCTCTCTCTGCCTCTCTCTTCTCTTCTGCTGCTCCTGTTCCAGAAGCTGGTCTCCCTTTGCCCATCCCTTTGCCTCTGTTATTAGACACTCGGTGACCTGACTTACAAGGTTCCCCCTGTCATCTCCTGCCTCCTCTGCCAGCACCACACTACTCAAGAGTTCCTGAAATGGTATTTCTTTCCTGGAAGGCCAGAGTGTGTCCTACATGATTCCTAGAAATTTCTGGACTATTCTATTGACAGGAGAGGGAGGGGTTGAGATAAATTTTCATGAAGTCAAGATCCTCCTGCCCCTGCCCCAGGTGCACAGACTGAGGTGTGGACCACAGTGGCTGTCATTGTTTTTATTCTTAATTGTGTTATATTTATTTATTCACCATGTGTGTGAGTGTGCACAGGCTGTGGTATGTGTGTGTCAGAGGACAACATACAAGACTCAGTTATTTCCTTGTGTCCTGTGTGTTCTAGCATTTCCAGTGTCTTGACCTCCTGAGCCACCTCACTGGCTCTGGCTGAAATTATTTATTCTTTGACATTCTATGTAATTTTTCTTCCTCTGAGAGCTTCTCTCACCACCTGTCTCTCCTCTGACCATGTCTGTCAACACCATAGCTCCTTCTAAAATGAACATTCAGCCCTTGGGAAGCCTCCCCCATCACCCACAGTTACTGGGAACCTGGATGTTCATCTACTTAGGATCCTCCAGTTTCGAGCCAGACTTTGGGAAGTGGAGCAATCAATACAGCTGAGCTGAGGCGACTTCCAGTCCCTTCTGCTTACCCCTCCCTTGGCTTCCTCCTGGGCAGGCCCTTTCTCCTCTGATGACGAAATGGCTGTGTCAACAGAGA
Source organism: Alexandromys fortis (assembly GCF_014885135.2). NCBI lineage: Eukaryota > Metazoa > Chordata > Mammalia > Rodentia > Cricetidae > Alexandromys > Alexandromys fortis. The sequence goes on from NW_026068353.1 coordinate 12,080, forward strand.
AGAACTGAGATGTGACTGGACTGTGAGGTTCACAAACTGAACCCTCAGAGGCCTCACTTGGGGAACCGGCTTAAAGCAGATTCTCAGTGGGGTTAGCAGTGCAGGCCTGCAGTCAACCAAACTGAAACAACAGCAACAAAAGACCCCAGCTACTCTAAGCAGAAGCCTCAGAGCCTGACTCTGGACTCAAGAGGAGGCCATCAGGGTCTGCCCTGGGGAGACAGGAATCTACCCTTAGCTCCTCAAAAGCTGTCCACCTTGCTGTTTTTAAAGACAGGGCCTCTCACTGGGACCCAAAGCCCAACAATTAGGCTAGTGTGACTAGTTGTCAGCCTCGGGGATGATCTTGTCCCTCTGCTCAGCACTGGGACTACAAGGATTGTGGTGACGGATCCTCAAGCTTGTGAGGCAAGGACTTTACTGACTGAGCCATCACCTGAGCCCTAGGATCTGAGCTGTCAACAATCCCCTTCGATGACTCTGGGGCAGACTGTCCTGTGGAAACACGCGGGAAGTGTGATGGGGATGCAGTCTGGACACTTACCTTTCCTCCTCTTCCACCTGAGGAACACCATCAATCCCAAAACCCCAGCCAGGAGCACAGCAGCAGCCACTGCCACCCCAACTCTGGTTCCCAGATCCAGGGTCTTTTTTTCTCTGCTCATCTGACCTTCTGTGGACGTGAGGGTATTTTTGGTGCGTGCAGAAGTTGCAGTGGTGGGGCTTGGAGCGGTGGTCCTGGGGGCTGGGAAGAGATAAAGTAAGTCAGCATGGAATTTCCCCAGTAGGAGTGAAGATTCTAGAGATGCCTCTGCCGCACTCTTTGCTGTCAGATACTGAAGCAATGGACTCCAAGGAACTGGAGACACCCAAGGAGTCTCAAGTTGGGAGAAGGAAAAGGCAAAGCTTGGAGCCAGCCAGTAAAGAACTGATCTCCCAGAAAGAGAGTTCACACAGTTCTGACAACTCCTCAGATCACCTTGCCGGAGAGACTGGAGACAGAGGATGATGGCTCACTGTGGGCGGGGCCACACCGGAACTGGGACTGCTTAGCTGTGCTTATGTCTTGTCTTCTATTTAGGCCTAAACCTCAGGTCAGGATGGGTCAAATCCCAAATGTGGAGTTGGGGGGTTGTCACTGGACCTCCTTGTTTGTCCTCCAATCTGGTCAAGCTGAGCGCTGGAAGCTGTGACATCATAGAGTAATTGCCCAGTCTTCTTCTCAGGAGAGACTTATCAGAACCAAGGGGTCCGCTAAAGGCTAAACCCAAAGGCAAGGCTTTTGCCATTATTGCTTTGTGAATAAAGTGTCTGTCCTTTGCTGTAGATTTTTCACTGTAGCTGGCTTCCCTCCTGTTACATGTTTGGGAGTTAATTCCCTAGTTCAGAACAGTTTCCCAGTGCCAGGCCTTGTTTTCTCTCCTAGGTAAGCGCAGAGATCTGCCTTCCTGCAATTATCTTTATCAGCAGGCATTTGGTCAGGGCTTAGGGTCCAGGCATAGAGCATCACCTGCGCAAGCTGCTGCCCTGTTTTTACCCCACATAAAAGATTCTTAACTCCTATGCTCACCTTCACCTCGGTTCACTGATGACTTTAGTTCAGGACTCTCAAGGGCAGCAGGAGAAATAATTAACTGCAACCCAGAGAAAGACCCACAACACCAGGATCACAACGACTGATAACAATTTGTGTGTTGTTATTTTGGGTATAAAGCTAGCCTGTGGGAGCTGGGCGGGAAACAGCCCGCTGCCCCTTTTACAAATGGCGACTTCCATCAACACAGCACATCCATTTTGTGGAGCAGCCATCATTAGTATTCAGTTCCAGAAATTTTTTATATAAAGAATTTCGTTTGTTGCCCTAATCTTAACAGGGAGTGTAGGCAAACATGTCTATATCTATACTTATATACCACGTTCTTTCCCAGAGTGTTTCAAAAGAACAAAACAAAAACAGAAGTTGTTGGAAATGTCGGGCTGAGTAATGACTGAGAGAGAAGGAGTCTCATTGGCCACTGTCATGGATAAGGCTAGAGTCACTAAGAAAGTGCAGTCCTGAGAGGAGAAAAGGAAGGTCAGCAGCTGAGGAGATGGCTCAGTCCAGAAAGCACTTGCCCTGTGCTCTGGTTAGTTATTGTGTCAATTTGACAAAGCTGTAGTTATCTGGGAATGAGACCTCAGCTGAGAAAATGCCTCCATCAGATTGCCCATAGGCACATCTGCAGGACATTTTCTTGATTTGATTGATGTGGGAGGGTCCAGCTCACTGTGGGTGGTGCCATGTCTGGGCTGGTGGTCCTGGACGCTGTAATTAAAGCAGGCTGAGCAGACCCAGTAAGCAGCCCTCCTCCATGGCTTCTGTTTCAGTTCCTGCTTCCAGGTTTCTACCTTAGGTGTTCCTTCCTGAGATATCACACACTTTCCTTGTACGACAGGCCATGTGGTCACCTGTAACCTCAACACCATAGGAGATGGGGACAGGAGGATCAATGCAGCTCCGTAGCCCTTCAGCCTAGCCCAGAACAGTGAGCTCCAGGTTCAGTGAGAGACCCTGACTCAAGGGAATAAAGTCGGAGGATTCCCAGTGCCACCATCTGGCCTTCCCAAACACAAAAGGGGCATACACACACACATACACACACACACACACACAGACAGACATACACACATATGTGTGTACACACATACATGTATGCTTACATCATATATACATGGCCCATGAAATCAAGATAGAAGGAAGCAAACAATAGAGTGAGCTCCAGCAGAGGCCATGTATCCATAGTTGACAGACGCTTGGAGGTAAAGGGTCCTTGTGGGGGTCTGTTGGTCACCAGCATGACCTGGGGCAGGGGTTGAATTCTGATGGTCTCCATGTCTCTCTCTGTATAATGACCATGAGAGTGCCCAGCAGTGGTGACAGGTGGCAGGGGCAATGCCCACACTGTGACTAGGCTGGGCCTGAGTGCACTCTGGGTGGAAGCTGAAGTCACAGCTGCCACAGAGGAGGTGAAGCGACCAGAAGACCTGATCATGGTGAGAACGTGAGGGAGAAGAGGGAACTGAGGGAGGGGATAAAGAAACCGGGGCAGGAGAGGTGAGGGCTGTGTCTTAGAGACAGGTGAAGTAAGGGGATCCGGAGGAGGAGAGGTATACATGGGGACACGAAGGCACTCTCTGTGGACGGCACTAGATATTGTGTAAATCAGGAACTCACAGAGACCCAAACACAGCACCAAGTGGAGGTTGCTCCATCCTGGAGAGGCCAAACACACATGGATTTCTGGCAACATGGGCAGGGGTGATCAAGGCAGTAGTGTAGTTTGGAGAAAAGAACAGGAGACTGGGCATCTGGGAAGAGCTGAGGCCTGGGAGTGGGGTGGGATCTGAGGGCACAGTGAGGGAGCAACTCAGAGAGAGCAGCTAAGGCTTGTGGATGGTTGTGGGGAAGAGGAAGGAGGATATTGGCAGAGCTCTGGGGAAGGGACAGAACACACAAGAGGAATCTGTGGGAAGGATCAGACATATAAGATCACTAATGACATCTATGGTACAAGGAAGCCAGGGCCACCAAAGCCTGACCTGGGATGTGCTCTTCTTGAGTGATGGTGAGGTGGGTCCCTCCGATCGACTGAAAAATCTCCGTTTTTTTGTCTTCGTTTTCCACATTCATAAAAACTCGGCAGAAGTACACCGTCTGGTCCTTCTCCTTCAAGCCCAGGATTCTGAGGACTCCGGATGTCTGAGGCTGTGTCCAGTTCAGGAGGAGCCGGTCCTTGAAATGCTTATGTATGTAACCCGAGGAAGAGTTGTAGATAAATTCCCCATGGAAGTTCTTCCATCTCCAGAGAATCCTCATCTGTGGATCCTTCGCCAACTCCCAGGAGAAGTAGAAGGAGAAGGGAATCTCAATGGAGCCGCCCTGGACACCAGAGAGGCGTGCTGGTTGGTTGACACCAAAGGATCTTTTTCTGTTGGTGCCTGCTGAGTTCCCTGGAAGGTTGGGGGAAGAATCTGAAACCACTGCAGTGGGTGGAAAGGACAACCCAGAGCTTCCTGAGTCTTCACCACAGGCAGGAGTAGGACTCAGGGAAGGACTTTCCCCATGTCCCACTGTCCAGTAGGGGACAGGATGGACAGGAGGAGTTGAGCAGGACTCACTCTGAACATGAGCTCTCTCTTGTGGCTCAGAGGACAGGCTGGTTCCTCTAGCAGTCACCTGTCCACGCAACAGCCCACTCTTCCCAGCTCCACTCCCCACTCCTGTGGTTAGATCTCCACTACTGAGGTTCCCACCACTCACCAGCTTGCAGGCAGGCTGCTGGCAGCAGCAGAAGCAGGATCCCTCCAGGAAGTGAGACCAGCAGAGACATCAGGAGGGAGAACAGATCCTCTAGAGGGTCCCTGCGGGTGGTCAGGAGTCAGGAGAAAATCAGAGCAGAAATGATCTCATCCCCTGAGCTGTATGTGGAGGATTGAGTGAGGGCAGGACCTCCCCATCTCCACCTCCTCATGGCCAGCAACTTCCTTTACCACTCTGGCTTCTTCTTTCCCATGTTGCAGAAGAGCCGCGTTTGTGGTCACTGAGAAGGTGACTGTGTCCTTGAGCCTAGCTCCTATTTTGGCTGGAAGATGCAGCCTTGACCTCTGCATGCCGGGCTCTCCTCTCTTCCACCCTGACCTCCTGTCTCATGCAGTCTTTCCCATTCCCTATGCAGCCTGCAATCACTGTTTCCTCAGCTTCTGATTTCCTCCACTCCTGCCCTCCCCTCAGACTGTTTCTCACTATGTCTCCCCTCGTGCTGGTTGTCTGTGTCTTTCTCTCTAATGATCATAGGTGAAGAACTGATTGGTTTCTGCTCACTTCAGACACAACGAGGAAGGAGGCGATGAGGAAACACATTCAGTCCCCAGCCCTAGAATGGTGACCCCACCTTCATCTGCTCTTTGCCCTCTTGTTCCCTTTCAGGGACTCTTCACAGCACCCCAGGAAAAGCAATGCTCCATGGACACTCTCACCCTGACTGCTTGCTGCTGCCGAGTCTGTTCCTTCCCTGAGATTCCTGGGTGATTGTCCCCCTGACCTCGACAGTGACTCTCACGCTACTCTAGCTTCTGAATGAGCCTTTCTGCCTCCCACCATCCTTAACACACACTCAGAAGCAGAAACCAAGGATCAGAGAAGGCCTGGCATATGTCACATGACTGGACCAGGACAGGTAACTGGACTTCAGTCCCATTGAGTTCTTGTATTCCTCCAGTCCACACTGACCTCCGGCTGCCTGCTCGGTGCAGCCTCTGAACTCCTGTCAAGGCCATGGATCTGCTACTGGGCATCATTCTCCCTGAGTGACGTTTGCAGAGGCGACTTCCCATTCCCTTAGATCTCCTGGCACTGACTGCCTTCTCCATGCTCCCTCAGGTGACTATGCAGCTGCCCTTTGTCATGTCTGCTTTCTCTGCCTTCCTCACAGTCCCCACGGTCCTCTGATACAGGCACCAGCTCTCATGGCCACACTCCCAGCTGCACATGGACGCACTTCTGTATCTATCCATCACTGGAGACACTGAGCTCACAACCTTTGGGATGATTTAGGCTCAAACAGTCCATCAGTCGGGAAAGGGGACTGGGCCTATCATGTCTGTCAGAAAGTCCACCCTTATTGGATGAGGTCTCATGTAGCCCAGGCTGGGCCTTGAACTTGTTATGTAGCCGAGGATGACTACTGAGCACACCGGGCAGGTAAGCACTCTTCCAGATGAACCTTGTCTTTAGTCTCAGTGAGGAGTGAGAGGGGCCTCCTGATCCTATGTACTCACCTCCAGGTTTCATCTGGCCTTGCTCTACTGTCTAGGGTGTGTGGGTGAGGGTCACCCCATTGCTAAGTCTCTCAAGGAAGGCCTGGGCCCGATGACGTTGCCATGTACCAGCTGCTGTTCTCCAGCATTTTGTACACTGTTGGTCCTTCAAGATATCAGCTGTCCCTGTGCTCAGCCTCACTGCTGCCACCTGCTGGCCCCTCAATCCCAAATCATGAACTCTGTTCTAATTTCAAGTCCTGGACTCAGTTGAATCCCCATAGAGACCTTGGTGTGGGATGATTTCTGTCCAGCAGGCTGTAATCATTTTCCTGTAGTGAGAACCCAGTTTCCCCCAATAGCAGTGACTGGGCCCTGCAGCCATGATGCTTTCACAGGGGATGGGCACTTTCTGTGGAAGAGCAGCCTGGGGCTGTGGTGTGCACACATGGGGCTTTTACATACATGTGACCGTGGGGAGTGTCAGATTGCAGTGTTAGAACCTGGCTGCTGCTCAGGGTGTAGCACAAGTGTGCCCTGCACCCACAGAATAAATAAGTGTAATTTTAAGAACTAAATTTAAAGTGGGCTAGGCATGGTGGTGCATGCCTTTAATTCCAGCTTGGGGAGGCAGAGACAGAGGCAAATGCAAATGCGAGTGGACCTTAGTGAGTTTGAGGCTGTCCTGGTCTATTTATCACATTCAAGGCCGGCAATGGCTATATAGATTTTGTTTCATAAAAACCAAAACAACCAACCAAACAAAGAAATCCAAGGTGAATGTGTCCCGAGTAGTCACGCCTGATGTTGTCCTCTGGCCTCCACACAGATGAGCACACACATGCACACATGTGCACCCGAATACAGACACAGACATGTCATGCAGGGAGACATCCATAGCTGATGTGCCCCACATGTCTGCCCAGTCCTCATCCTGAGTAAACACGGTCTCCTGAGGTCAGCCTCTATGACTCTTCAGACTCCAATTCCTGATCGTGTCCCCAGCATTCAGACCCTGATTTTATACCCGGCTGTGTTTTCCCTTGACAGTGATAACAGAGAATAGACTCAACCATTCCTGTTTCTGTGTAAATAATCCAATTCCAGAAACTTCCTTCAAATAGCAGTGAAGGACAGATTGGCCCCACCCCAGCAGACAACTCATAGATGAAAACTGTCCATCTGTCCACCTATCTGTCATACCATCCACTCTCCCACTCCTTGAATTCTTTTCCCCAGGGACAACTAATGCAGCCCAGAAGGAACCCAGAGTATCTGGCCAGACTTGGTCCTTCAGAGAGTTGAGGGGATGCTAGAGAGAGGGTGGAAGATGATGACCTGTGGTGTAGACAGGACACTCAGGCTGCACTAGGACTTTACAGTGGCATCGTAGCCCCGCCCCCATCTGAACCCTTTTTTCTCCCCTAGCATGACATCATCATCTTCATCTTCCAACCTCAGCACGAGCACCTCCCTGCACCCTTGTAGAGGGGAGCCCCCAGAAGAGATTCTCTACTGTGTCCTAAAGTCCAGTGAGTGGTGGGGTGACCAATTTAGTCACCTACTCCTCTTGTATGAAGTCTCCCAGATTCTGCAGATAGCCAAGGCAGAGGAAGGAACTCACATGTCATTGGGTTTGAGGTCACAGAAACTGAGAAACTCTCAATCTCCTCTTCACCTGCCTGTATTGCTTAAATGAAGCTATTAATAGTCACATAATTTATTTCATTGAATCTTACGGAAAACTGGCTATGTCTTTAACTTTTCTGTCTCCATCCAAAGTGAACTAATGGATTACCTGCCTCCAGGACCTCTCTGTACTGTCTGGAGTTTCGGTTACCTTTGCTTTGTTGATTTCAAGACAGAGTCTCATGTATCCCAGCCTGGCTTCATACTCTATAGGTACTAATAATAACTTCCAATTCATAATCTTGCTCTTTCTACCTGTCAATCATTAGGATTAAAGGCTTGTGCCACTATGCCCAGATTCCTCTAGTACTTTTTGTTCCTGACTGGCTCTGACTAGGAACAAAAATCTCCAAACTGGTAGTCTGGTTAGACCCCATGTCTGCTCCAATTCAAACAGTCATGTTTCCTTCACCCTGAGGGAATTTGACCTAAATGTTACTGAGAATGTTGTTTCTGTGTAAGCCTTTGCTGTGGGCCCCTTTGATGTTCCTCCATTTTGAACAAGGGAAACTTACATGACAATTCACGTGATCACTGGAGTAACATCCATGAGGTCCCTTCTCTGTGCCCAGCTGCCTGAGTGAAGGATATGAATCATGCTTTAGATGACTAGACAGATGGTTATCATGGCATCTTGCTGTGTGAACACCACAGGGATGCTCAGAGGAGACACCACCCCAGCTGCCAAGATCACTGTGACCACACCTGCTGCTGAGTTCAGCCTCAGAGGCTTGGATCTAGTTACACCACAGCAGACATGTCACAGCTGCCCCAGGAGACTCTACTTTAGTCATGAGAAGCCTTGGTGACTTCTCCATCACCCCTCCTAGCTTCAGCTACTCCCATGGGGATGGGACAGTTTTCCAATGACTCAGCAAAGGCCCCTGATAGATTCACATTCAAGACTTCTCACTGATGGAATCAGAGCTGCATCTATGCAGGACTGTGATTGGTGGATCTGAATCAGCACGCCTGTCTTAGGGTTTCTATTGCTGTCAAGAGACACCATGAGCATGGCAACTCTTATAAAGGAAATAATTTGGGGTAGCTTCCAGTTTCAGAGGTTTAGTTCATTATCTTCATGGTGGACATGGCAGCGTGCAGGCAGACATGGTGCTGGAAAAGGAGCTGAGACTTCTCTGTCTGAATCCACAGGTAACATGAAGACAACAGTACCTCTGGTAAAGTGCATCATGGGCATAGGACCTAAAACCCACCCCCTCAATGACTCACTTCCTCCAACAAGGCCACACCCACTCCAAAAAAACTATGCCTCCTAATAGTGCCACTCCCTATGGGCATATGGGGGCCAACTACAGCCACACTGCCAAATGCCCATGCACTTCTTCTGGCTGTGAAAGCAGCCTGGATTCCATTCTTATTAGTCAGTGTGGATGCTGTCCTTATGTCCCAGCATGCTCTTTGGTAGAAGCTGACCCTCTGACTATCAAATGTTAAGACAGATTAGACTTGGGAAGGAAGTCTTGTCCTAGGGGAGACCCCAGAGGTCAGAACATCCACATGTCAGGAAATAAGGAAAGCAAGTGCTTGTAGATGGGCCTGTGAGGGAATGTAGCCCAACCTGCCAACCAGTCAAGCCATGGTCTGTTCCCTCTGGAGGAGTGTGGAACGGTCTGGGGTGTGGCTGAGATGTCAGTGTCCAGGGAGAACAGGAGAGAGGAACAGGGTTCTCATGCAGTGGTTCTCAGTGTGGACCATGGTCGCTGCCTCTCTCAGTGTCCCTGCTCCTGGACACAATCTGCTGTTCTGTAAGGTCTCATGTCTGTGTGTTGGGCTGCATTAAGAGAGACATGAGATCATGTCTTGGAGGAAGACATTTATTAAAAATTGACATATAGGTAACAGCACAGTTGGGATCTCAGGACCAGAGCCTGACAAATTCACTGGATTCCTAGGAAAGGAAGTCAGAGCACACATGGCAGAAGTGGGGTTCTCTTCTGCACCTGTCCATGGACGGGGTATATCACAGCACAGGCCTGCAGCCCTGCTCTCTGATTCCCAGGCCATGGTTAGGGAAGGGGATGAGATGCAGGATGTGTGGCCACCAATTCCTACTTTGATGGAAACTCACCACCCTGGTGAGGGATGCTGGCCCCTGGAGTTCTGTCAGCTGGGGACTAACAGACAGTTTTGTGCCTAAGGAGGAGAAGACAGATTTCTATAGTCAGTATTCTACTTGCAGAATTTGTGTCCCCAAAATGAACTCAGGCCATTGGGCTCGGCTGCAGACACCTATTCCCACTGAACTATCTCTCTGATCCCCACTTTTCTTTTGGCCCCTTGAATTCCTCAGGAGCAGGCTGTGTTCATCTGCACTTGATCTTCTAATTTCCAGCTGGGACTCTAAGGAATTAGGAGCAGATTCAGTCCTGGGTGGGTTCAGCCTCCTTTCTGTCCTTCTGTTTTCTGTTCTCTGCCCTGCACATGTTTCCTATGCTGGCTGTTCTTGGCTGTGAACTGGAGTGACTGTATCTGGAATGAAGTATAATGCAGACACAGAGGGCACACTTGTGATCTGAATCTTGAGGGAGGAAGACAGCATGCGTTTGATGCAGACCATGAGGCAGGAATCCACACCTTTCACCTGGGCCACTCCTTCTGTTTTAAGTCGGTGTAAGGACAATGGAAGAAGGAAAGGTGTCCTTCACCTGCTTGCCCTCACCTCTGTCACACATTCATTTCTGTCTTCGAGATCCCAGTAGAGCAGCTGAGACACCCAGCCTCGTGGACGGAGCAGCTACTGGTTCCTTGGTCTTCCCATTCACAACTAATCATTGTTGGACAACAGCATATAAATCATTCCAATAAATTCATATATACATGTATACACACATGTACATACATATATACATGTACATACATATATACATATATATGCACACACATATATAAATACATTCCATAAGTTCCGTTACTCTAGAGAACCCTGACTAATACACATACCTATCTCCATGTCCCACAACTGAGAAAACTCAGAGGGATAATACAGGTGAGGCCCTGTCCTGGACCACTCACCTTTGCTTATATAAGAGAAAGATCATCATGACATAGACGGGGGTTATGAGCACAGCCATGGTCACCATCACCCCAAACGTGGCTTCCAGGTTTACAAGTGAAGGATTCCTCTGGCCCTCTGTGTCCTCCAGTCCAGCTGTGGTGACTGCAGAGGTGACGATGGAGGGGCTCTGCATGGGGGTGCTGACTGCTGGGGAGAGATGGGGAGTGAGCAGATCCTCCCTGGATGAGGAGGGATGGAGTGAGTGTCACATCTCTTCTCTGTAGGAGGTGGGATGGGGAGCAGCTGTTAGAAGTTCACAGAGGGGAACACATGCTGAAGGCTGAGACTCCAGGAGAGCAAGCTCAGTGCACACCCTCCACCTGTCCTGGCTGTGTGTCCTCAGATTTACATTTAGTCACAGATAATCAAGCTATAGTAATACAGTTGTTTGGGTCATAAATGCATGGAACAAGCAGATGTCTCAGTCTGTATCGTGTTTGCTCTCAGGAACTTTAGACCCCGAGTTTGATCCCTAGAATCCATTTGAAGAGCCTGGTGAGCTGGGCATGGCCTTTAATCTTAGCCCTAGAGGCAGAGGCAGGCAGATCTATGTGAGTTATAGCCAGCCTGTCTCTATATTTAGTTCCACACCAAACAGAGTTGAGTGGGTTGTGTCCCAGTAAAAGGAAGGGGAGACAGGCATGTCCCTGGGGCTCACTGGTTAGCCAGCCTAGTCTATTTGGTAAACTTGAAGCTAGTGAGTGACCTTGTCTCAAAAAGTAAGGGAACGGCTCCTGAATTTTTCTTCTAGCCTCTGAATGCATATGAAGAATTGTCAAAGAGTACATATTTACATACATACACACAAGAGAGGGACACACACACACTCACACCTGAATTAACAGACCCTCATGATCACACACCCAAAATACACAAAATGTAAAACAGAAAATATATAATTTTGATCCTAGCTGTCCACCTCAGTACAGGGCAGCATACATTCATCTGCTTTGCAATCCCCCACTAAGGTCAGTTCCTACACTTATCTATTGGAAACACTAGACCAAAAGTTCCCAGCCTGTGGTTTGCTCCCCCCACAGTGGTAGAATAACGTGATAACATGCAATCAGATATTTACAGTACATTTCATAACAGTAGCAAAATTATAGTTATGAAGCAGCTATAAAAATAAGGGGGGGGGTTCACCAGAACTTGAGGAACTATATTAATAGGTGTCTCCATTAAGAGGGTTGGGAATCACTGCTCTAGACCCAGGAAGCATCTCCTTTCTCTCCCTTCCCTGAGCCCTGGCAGCTGTGGTTAGACATTACATCAGGTCAACATGGCGGCCGTAGAGACTGCACAAGAGCTGTGCTGTGGGCATCCTCTCACAGGTTGGCTTTAATCCAGTCAACAGCCACTGCTGGATGGGTGGCACAGGCCTTTATCTCAGCACTTGGGAGACAGAAGTAACAGGTTTCTGTAAGTTCCAGAACAACCAGCGCTACATGGTGAGACCCTGTCTAATAAAAACCAAAACACCACAATATAAAAGAAAAGAAGAACATAACAAGGAAGCACACAGAGTTCCAAGCTCCTGCAGGGCCATTTAAAGGGGTGCAGGGGTAACAGTAACATAGAGTTCCACTCAGTGTTCCCAGTGCATGGGTCTGCAGTTACTTCTGCTTCAGAGGAGAGGCAGGGATCAGAAGACAGAGCAGCCACATCATGAAAATGGGGGCATTAGTCCCCAAGACCCTTGGGGTTGTGTGGGAGAGGTGAGGGCAAGCGGGCAAGGAAGAGGAGAGAAGACTTGGAAATGAAGACCCTATAACAGAGTTGTAGGGAGAATTCCCACAGATTTACACCTGGTTTGACTCCATAGTGTTAGCACCTCACCTTAATCTGCCTTTTGTATCTGCTACATTTTGTCCCCTGTCCTCTCTTTGCCTGAGAATTTTCTGAAGGTGCAAAGCCTATGTAAATTTGGTTGAAGCAGTGCTCAGAACACCTCAAGTGTTTTTCATCTGAGGATTCGGGCAGCTTAGATGAGAGGTGTTGGGGTGCAGAAATCAACTTGCTAAAATATGTAAGCTGGCGAACAATAAAAGGGCCCTCCCTATGCTACAGGGGTTCAGACTTAAGACAGGAAACCCCGGCAGCTAAAAGGGTTAGAATCATTCCTGAGGTGCCTTATCTCTTGATTTCCTGAACCAGAGAGTGGGTAGGGAGAGGTGAGGGATGTTTTTGGTGAAAGACCCTCGAAAAGGACTTCCCTCGAGGGGAGACTCCCCGAAGCCAAGGAACAGGCCGAGACCACACGGATGCAAATAGCAAGAGGTTTATTGGGTAAACACAGGTACCTGTGGGCGACAAAGTCTTTCAGAGGACTTGCGCGCCTGCAGACTGGGGGGAGGTCTTTTTATAGGAAAGAGGGCGGCCAACGCAGATTATAGAAGCAGATGTATGGTTATTGGTCTGGTTGGAATGAGGCAGGGGGCATAAGTGGTTTTTCCTTTCCCAGCACAGATGTATCCTGCTTTGCAGCCAGAGGCCCTGACCTCACTCTGTACTTACAATTGTTTGTCAAGAGCCTTGTAAAATGATGTTACAGCAGTTAAGCTGGGGTCCTTTATAGGGGGAATTGTTTCTTTTGTAAACTGCTGATATTTTAAGTTTGGCACATGTGCTGACTATAGGCATCCTGTTTTCCTACGCGACCGGGATGTTCTCATGAAAGTGGCTAGCTGCAGGTCCTGAGAGGGTCCTGAGGGTCTCAAGCAAACAGGATGTTCTCATGAGAGCCGGCTAGTTGCAGGTTTTTTTTTGGGGGGGGGGTCTGTAGGGTCTTTCATTCGGAGCAAGGACAGGATATAGGGGACTGTGGTGACAGATGTCAGTTTACAGTGGCATTGTAGGACACCAGGAACATCCAGTGGGCATCTACTGCATGTTCTGGGCTTAGATTGGAGCTGTGTGGAGATACTCCATAAGGGACTAACTGGAGCCCTGACACAGGACCAAGTGAGTCAGCTACATCCTGGAAAAGTCAATCCACCTCAAAGTCATGGGGAAGGGGAAAGTGACCTGAACTGTAGTGTTAGTTGGGCCAGAAAGGGGGTGAACTAGAGGAAAGGACTCATGTTGAGATCTAGAGTGAGTTGGGGTTCCATCTGAGCAGAGAATGACAGACAGGGTCAGAGGAGACAGCAAAGACTTGTCACAACCAGAGTGGAAAGATCCTGTGTCAGAGCCAAGGAAAAGGAATTTGAAACCAAGGTCAGAATTGTGGAGCCTGAGGTAACAACTAGGGGACAAGGAAGCCAGAGGCATCAAAGCCTGAGCCAGGGTGGCTCACCAGGAGTGACGGTGAGTTGGGTCCCATCGATCGACTGAAAACCCTCTATGCAATTTGTCATTTTCAGATGAACTCGGCAGAAGTACACTGTCTGGTCCTTCTCCTTCAAGCCCAGGATTCTGAGGACTCCGAATGTCTGAGGCTGTGTCCAGTTCAGGATGAGCCGGTCCTTGAAATGCTCATGGATGAAACCCGAAGAAGGGTTGTAGATAAATTCCCCATGGTAGTGCTTCCATCTCCAGAGAATCCTCATCTGTGGATCTGGTGCCAACTCCCCAGGGAAGTAGAAGGAGAAGGGGATCTCGATGGAGCTGCCCAGGACACCAGTGATGCGTGTTGGCTGATTAAGTCCATAAATACTTTCTCTGTTGTATCCTGCTGGGTTCCCTGAGAAGGATGAGGAGAATCTGAAGCCACGTTCGAAGATGGAAATGACAACCCAGAGTTTCCTGAGAATCCATAGGCAGGTGTGGGACACAGGAAAGGACTGTCCCTATGTCCCACTGTTACATATGGTACAGGAAGATGGGGAAAGGTTTGGGTGGACCAACTCTGAGGATGAGCTTTCTCTTGGGGCACAGAGGTCAGGCTGGCTCCTAGAGCAGTCACCTCCCCACATGCCAGCCGACTCTTCCCAGACCCACTCACCCCTCCTGTGGTTAAGTCCCCAGTAGTGAGGTCCCCACCACTCACCAGCTTGCAGGCATGCTGCTGGCAGCAGCAGAAGCAGGAGCCAGGCCATGTCTGGAATCCCTCCAGTAAGAGAGACCAGCAGAGACATCAGGAGAAAGAACAGGTCCTGTGGAGCGTTGCTGGGGTGGTCAGGATTCAGAAGACAATCAGAACAAAAATGATCTCCATATCCTGGGCCGTATGTGGAGGACTGAGTGTGGGCAGTTCCTCCCCATCTCCACCTCCTCGTGGCCAGCAACTTTCTTTATCATTCTGGCTTCGTCTTTCCCTTATTGCAGAATATCCGACGTTGTGGTCACTGAGATGACTGTGCCCATGAGCCCAGCCCCCATTTTTTGCACTCTGGGCTCTCCTCTCTTCCACCCTGACCTCCTGTCTCATGCAGTCTTTCCCATTCCCCGTGCAGCCTGCAATCACTGTTTCCTCAGCTCCCATTTCCTCCACTCCTGCCCTCCCCTCAGCCTGTTTCTCACTATGTCTCCCCTCGTGCTGGTTGTCTGTGTCTTTCTCTCTAATGATCATAGGTGAAGAACTGATTGGTTTCTGCTCACTTCAGACATAATGAGAAAGGAGGCGATGAGGAAACACATTCAGTCTCCAGCCCTAGTATGTATGGTGGCCCCACCTTCATCTGCTCTTAGACCTCTTGTTTCCCTCAGGGACTCCTCACTGCACACCAGGGAAACCAGTGTCCACTGGACATTCTCGCCCTGACTGCTTGCTGCTGCTGAGTCTGTAACTTGCCTGGGCTTCCTGGGTGACCGTCTCCCTCACCTCGACAGTGACTCCCAAGCTACTCCAGGTCCTGAAGGAGCCTTTCTGCCTCCCACCACCCTTAACACACACTCAGTAGAGGAAACCAAGGGTCAGAGAAGGCCTGGCACATGTCACATGACTGGTACACGGCAGAAGCCTGGGCTTCAGTCCCATGGAGTTCTTGTATTCCACCACTGTACATAGATTTCCGGCTGCCTGCTCGGTGCAGCCTCTGAACCCCCCTCTAAGGCCAAGGATCTGCTGCTGGGCTCCCAGGAGGCTGTTCCTAGTAAACACTTGAGTGATTCCTTCTATGTTTGTTCTAGAACCTTCTTTGCATGAAGTGGGAAAGAAGGCTCAGAGCAGCAGTGTGTCATTATTGATATATTGCCTGGGACATCTCTGAGAATAGACACAGCTGGACTGTGGCTGGGGTGTATGCGTGAGAGGTGGGGGCAGAGGCTGTGGTGTCCTCAGGGCTGATTCTGTAGGAGGTCATCTCACTCTTTCTCATAACCAGGTGACGTCAGTTCTCTGAAGAGCAGGAACACAAGATTGTACCAGAGGAAGTGGTATCATTCTGCCGTAGTGACATGGGCAGCGGTGACTTCCCATTTCCTTAGATCTCCTGGCACTGACTGCCTTCTCCATGCTCCCTGAGGTGCATGTGCAGCCGCCTCTGTCATGTCTGCTTTCTCTGCCTTCCTCACAGTCCCCATGATCCTCTGATCCCTTGACCTGAGCCAGGCACAAACTCTCATGGCCGCACTTCCTGCTGCACATGGACGCACTTCTATGTCCATCCATCACTGGAGACACTGAGCACACAACCTTTGGGATGATTTAGGCCCAAACAGTCCATCAGTCGAGAAAGGGGACTGGGCCTATCATATCTGTCAGAAAGTCCACCCTTATTGAATGGGGTCTCATGTAGCCCAGGCTGGGCCTTGAACTTGTTATGTAGCCAAGGATGATTTGAACTCCTACAGCTCCTGCTCCCTGCCCTCCCATGTTCTGAGTGACAGGGGTGCCCCATCGTGCTCCTTTGTCCTCTGCTGGAGATAGAACCCAGGGTTCTGTGCATGCCAGGCAGTAAGCTCTCTAGCAGTTGAGCATTGTCCTTAGCCTTAGCGGGTCTGAGAAGAGGCCCTCTTGGTCATGAGTGTCACCTCCAGGTCATCTGGCCTTGCTCTATAGTCCAGGGTCTGGAGGTTAAGGTCACTCGATGGCTAAGTCTCTCAAGGAGGGGCTGGGCCCCATGAGGCTGCATTATGTCAGCTGCTGGTCTCCAGCATTTTTATACAGCAGGCTCTGATTGGTTCTTCAGGAGCCTAGCTTCCCCTTGAGTTCAGCCTCACTGCTGCCACCTGCTGGCCCCTCAATCCAAGTCATGGGCTCTGTGGTTTCAAGTCCTGGACTCAGTAGATTCCCATAGGGACCCTGCTGTGGGATGACTTCTCTCCAGGATGCTGTGATCAGTCTCCTGCAGTGAGAACCATTTCCCCCCCCAAGAACAGTGACTGGGCCCTGCAGCCACGATGATTTCACAGGGGAGGGGCACTTTCTGTGGAAGAGCAGCCTGGGCAGTGGGGTGCACACATGGGGCTTTTACATACATGTGACCATGGGGAGTGACAGACTGCAGTGTTAGAACCTGGCCGCTACTCGGGCTGCAAAGTGAGTGTGCCCTCCTTTTGCAATAATTAAGTAAATATAATTTATAAAATTAATGTGGCCACGGTGGCACACGCCTTCTCTCTAGCATATGGGAGGCAGAGGCAAGTGGACATCTGTTAGCGTGAATCTAGCCTGGTTGGTATATTGAGTTCCAGCCAGGATTGCTTAATGAAACCTTGTCTCAACACAACAAACAAAAATACAGCAGAACCACCAAAACAGACTGGTAAAAAAAAAAAAAAGAAACAAAACAAACAAATAAGCAAAACAAACTCACGAATGAAATGTCCAGGTACACGGTGTCTGAAATGGTAAAGCCGGATGTTGCTCTCTAGTCTCCAGATGCATGAGCACACACTTGCAAACACATACACTTGCATGTGCATGGGCACACGTGCAGACATGTGCACACACACACATACACACTCTCCGACACACTATTATGCAAGGCACCTTTCACAGTTGATCATCCAACACCTGCCTACGGAGTCCTCATCCTGAGTAAACACGGCCAGAGCAAGGTTGTGAGTAACAGCGAAGCACAGAGTCCCCAGCTCCTGCAGGACCTTGTGAAAGACGCACGGGTAACAGCAACACAGTGCCCAGGCCGGGGCTCAGTGCTCCCAGTGCATGGGACTGCAGTCACTTCTGCTTCTGAGGAGAGGCAAGGATCAGAAGACACAGCAGCCACATCATGAAAATGGGGACATTGTTCTGAAGAGACTTTGGGCCTGTGTGGAGAGGTGACAACGGGGAAGGGGAGAGGGGAGATGGGAGCCTGAGGTGACATCAAGGGAACAGGGAAGTCAGAGGCTTCAAACCAGAACCAGGGTGGCTCACCATGGGTGATGGGCAGTTGGGTCCCATCAATCGACCACCAATCTACAAGCCTCCTGTTGTGTTTACAGAAATACGTGGTCTAGTCCTTCTCCTGTTGGTCCAGGATTCTAGGGCTCCAGATGTCTGTGCAGATGCAGGAACCAAGCCTCACTCCAGGCTTCATCTGGCCTTGCCCTACTGTCTGGGGTCTGTGGGTAAAAGGTCACCTAATTGCAGAGTCTCTAGGAGGGGCTGACTTCTTTAGGCCTGACCTATGTCAGCTCCTGGACGGTAGCATTTTTGTTTGTTTGTTTGTTTTTGAGACAGGGTTTCTCTGTAGCTTTGGTGCCTGTCTTCGAATTCACAGAGATTCACCTGTCTCTGCCTCCCTAGTGCTGGGATTAAATGTATGTACCACCAATGGCTAGCTAAATCCAGCATTTTTATACAGCAGGTTCTGGTGGGGTTTATAGGTGCTCAACCTCACTGCTGCCACCTGCTGGCCCCTGAATCCCAAGTCATATGCTCTGTTTAGTTTCAAGTCCTGGGCTCTGCTAGATCCCCACAGGGACCCTGCTGTGGGATGGTTTCTGTCCAGGATGCTGTAATCAGTCTCCTGCAGTGAGAACCATGTTTCCCCTACAGCAGTAACTGGACCCTGCAGCCATGACACTTTCACAGAGGATGGGCACTTTCTGTGGAAGAGCAGCCTGGGTCTGTAGTGTGCACACATGGGGCTTTTGCGCACGTGTGACCATAGGGAGTGTCAGACTGCAGTGTTAGAACCTGGATGCTGCCTAGGCTATAGCACAAGTGTGTCCTTCACCCGCAGAATAAATATGTGTAATTTTAAAAGTTAAAACTTAAAGGGGGCTAGGCATGGTGGTCCATACCTTTAAGTCCAGCTTTGGGGAGACAGAGGCAGAGTCAGAGACAAACACGAGTGGATCTCAGTGAGTTTGAGCCTACCCTAGTCTATATATCCAGTTCCAGGTCCTCAGTTGCTCAAAAAATCCAAAACAAGCAACGAAATCCAAAGTGGAATGTGTCCTGAGTAGTAACACCTGAGGTTGTCCTCTGGCCTCCACATAGGGAGCACACGCTTGCACACATATGTACCTGAATACATATGCAGACACATCATGCAAGGAGACATCCAGACTGGGTGTGAAGAGAGTTGAGGGGTGCTAGAGAGAGGGTGGAAGATGATGACCTGTGGTGTAGACAGGACACTCAGGCTGCACTAGGACTTTATGGTAGTACCGTTGCCCTGACCCCACCTGAACCCTTCTTTCTCTCCTAGCATGACATCATCATCTTCATCTCCCAACCTCAGCACGAGCACCTCCCTGCACCCTTGTAGAGGGGAGCCCCCAGAAGAGACTCTACTGTGTCCTAAAGTCCAGTGAGTGGTGGGGTGACCAATTTAGTTACCTACTCCTCTTGTATGAAGTCTTCCAGATTCTGCAGATAGCCAAGGCAAAGGAAGGAACTCACAAGTCACTGAGTTTGAGGTCACAGAAACTGAGAAACTCAATCTCCTCTTCAACTTACTGTATTGCTCAATGAAACTCTTAATAGTCACAAAAAATTATTTCACTGAATGTAACAGAAAATTGGTTAGGTCTACAAGTTCTTGTGTCAAACAAAAGTGAACTGTGAACACCTGCCTCCATGACCTCTCTCTGCTGTTTGGAGTTTTAGTTAGCTTTGGTTTGTTGGTTTTAAGACAGAGTCTTATAGTCCAGGCTGGCTTCAGATTCTATAGGTACTAATGATAACTTCCAATTCCTAATCTTGCTCTCTCTGTCAATCATTGGGATTACAGGCTTATACCACTATGCCCGGATTCCTCTAGTACTTTTGTTACTGACTGGCTCTGGCTGGGGAACATGAATCCTAATCACTGGTAGCCCTGCTAGACCCCATGCCTGCTCCTATTCGAACAGTCATGTTCCCTTCACCTTAAGGGAGTTTGGCCTAAATGTTGTTGAGAATGCTGGTTCTGTGTAAGTCTTTGCCTTGAGCCCCTTGTTATTCCTCTGTTTTGAACAAGGGAAACTAACATGACAATTCACATGGTCATTGGAGTAACATCCATGAGAACCCTTCTCTGTGCCCAGCTAC
This sequence comes from Alexandromys fortis, assembly GCF_014885135.2. NCBI lineage: Eukaryota > Metazoa > Chordata > Mammalia > Rodentia > Cricetidae > Alexandromys > Alexandromys fortis. The sequence goes on from NW_026068353.1 coordinate 32,014, forward strand.
CTGGATGAGGAGATTATGAATGAACCGTTCCTTAGATGATTGGGCAGATGGTCACCATGGCAGCCTGCCTGTGTGAACACCTCAGGGATGCTCAGAGGAGACACCACCCCAGCTGCCAAGATCACTGTGACCACGGCTGCTGCTGACTTCAGTCTCAGAGGCTTGGATCTAGTTACACCACAGCAGACATCTCACAGCTGCCCCAGGAGACTCTACTTTAGTCGTGAGAAGCCTTGGTGACTTCTCCATCACCCCTCCTAGCTTCAGCCACTCCCATGGGGATGAGACAGTTTTCTAATGACTCAGCAAAGGCCCTTGATGGATACACATTTGAGACTTGTCACTGATGGAATAAGAGCTGCATCTATGCAGGACTGTGATTGGTGGATCTGAATTGTGCATGCCTGTCTTAGGGTTTCTATTGCTGTCAACAGACACCATGAGCATGGCAACTCCTTTGAAGGAAATAATTAATTTGGGATGGCTTACAGATTCAGAGGTTTAGTTCATTATCTTCATGGTGGACATGGCAGCGTGCAGGCAGACATGGTGCTGGAAAAGTAGCTGAGACTTCTCCACCTGAATCCACAGGTAACATGAAGACAACAGTACCTCTGGTAAAGTGCATCATGGGCATAGGACCTAAAACCCACCCCCTCAATGACTCACTTTTTCCAACAAGGCCACACCTACTCCAACAAAGCTATGCCTCCTAATAGTGCCACTCCCTATGGGCATATGGGGGCCAACTACAGCCACACTGCCAAATGCCCATGCACCACCTCTGGCTGTGAAAGCAGTCTGGATTTTATCCTTATTGGTCCGTGTGGATGCTGTGCTTATGTCCCAGCATGCTCTTTGGTAGAAGCTGACCCACTGGCTATCAATGTTAAGACAGACTGGACTTGGGAAGGAAGTCTTGTCCTGGGGGATACCCCAGAGGTCAGAACATCCACATGTCAGGAAATAAGGGAAGTGGGGCCTTGTAGTTGGGCCTGTGAGGAAAGGAAGCCCAGCATGAGACCCAAGCAAGGCATGGTCTGTCCTCTGAGGAGGAAGATGGAGGGGTCTGTGTGTGTGTTTGTGACTACTAACTTGTCAGTGTCTAGGGAGTAAGGGAGAGGAGCCAGGATCCTCAGGCAGGGGTTCTCAGTGTGGCCTGCTCCTTGACACAGTCTCTCATTCTGATGCATAAGAGACCTCACAGGTAGGTGTCAAAAGAAAAACAATTGGCTTTCTGGGAGTAACACATATGTTGAAAATTGTTTTTACTTCCATTGCCAAAAAACACCACAAAGGGTCTTCAGGCCCAGAGACAGACAAGGCGCCCTGAGTTGAGAGGAGAGGAAATCAGAGCCCACGTGGCAGTAGTGGGGTTCTCTTCTTGTACCCTTCTAAGAACAGGGTATTTTCACTGCATAGGCCTCCAGCCATGCTCTCTGATTCCCAGGCAGGAGGCAGGGAAGGGACAGGATGCTGGAGGTGTGGCCAGCAACCTCCCTACTTTGATGTAACCTCACCTCACAGGTGAGAGGCCTGGCACCTGGAGTCTGTTAGCTGGGAACTCATAGGCAGTGTCAGGTGCCTGTCTACAGGCGTCTGTGAGAGGGAGAGGACAAGTCTCCATGGTCTGTTTTCTTTCTCCTTTTGAGACCCCATGAATCAACCCCAGGTTCCTGGGCCAGGCTGCAGGCTCCCTTTTTCTACTGAGCTGTCTCTCTGCTCCCCACTTTTCTTTCGTTCCAACTTCAACAAGGCCTCACCTACTCCACCAAGGCCACACCTACTCCACCAAGGCCACACCTTGTTGTCCACATGATGGCTGCACATCCACATCGTGTGGACAGCTGCCAACATTTCGAGCATCCCCTGCCTTGGGCCACTAGAAAAAATGATAGAGGAGGGGTTCTCATAGGGCCAGAAGTTACGGGTCACACTAGTGACCCTTAATTAGATTCATTTAGGGAAATTCTGTGGATCTTTTTATTTGTATGAAAGAGGCCTAGGAAGTTAGAACAGGAACCTGGGAGTCTCAGTTTCTCCGAGTTTCTGACGTGTGAGTTTCTGTCCTGGCCATGGGTATCTGTGACCTGTAAGCATCTGACTGTGGGTATCAGTGGAAGCTGGGAGTCTTCCTACTAGAAGCAAAGGTGACTCTGAGATGGCCACCCAGAACCGCTCATTTGGTCTTTACGGTGGAGTATACAGTCTCTTCCTGGGGGTTCTCATGGACAGGCGGTCCAGGCTGGTGTTCCTGGGGAGGTCGGGCTTGAGAAGGCAATGGAGGCATACAAGATGTTGTTGTCCTGCGGGGGTGGGGACAGGGCATTAGATAGCAGCAGTGCAGCTGAGGCTCCATAAAGCAGCAGCTGCAGCCTGAGTGTTCCCCCACACCTCTGAGCTCCAACCTTCTGCCTCCATTAATACCCCTTAACTCCTTCAGACCTGAGTCTGAATTGCTTACCTTGGGGTTCTCTTTGGGGTCCATATGTCGTCCTAGAGAAAAGGAACACATAGTTCTGAAGTCAAGGTGTGTGACAGGAAGGGAGACAGATGGCTGGATGTTCCAAGCCTGAGGTGAGGACCCTGGTTACTTGGAAGGGACAGGGTGAGGGCGGGACAGGCAAAAACACGGAGGGATTGCTTGTGTAAGTGTGGGGTCTTGGGAGAAGAAGGCAGAGCCAAGTGTGGACCAGGAAGCTGGCAGAATTTACCTTTGGGCTCTACTTGCTCATATTTCTCAGTGTTTTCAGTGAGTTCCCTGCATGAGAACAAGATGGGCAACTGATTAGAGGCTGGGCAAGAAAGAATTAAAACATTAGGTGCTGGGCTGGAGAGATGGCCCAGTTAGCAAAGTGCTTGTCACATAAACATGACGTCCTGACTTCAGACCCCAACACCCACATAAAGCTGGATGGTGGAGAAGCAGAGACAGACAGAGAAGTCCTTGGAGTTCACAGGCCATCCTGGACTATCAGATGAACTCTAGATTTAGTGAAAGACCCTGTCTCAGAAGATGAAGTGGAGGCTGGAGAGATGGTTCAGTTGGCAAAGGGCCTGCTTCCCAAACATGAAGACCCAAATTTAGATCCCCAAGGACCCATGTAAACTATGCTGGGCACAGCCACACAGTGATATCACACGCCTTTAAACCCAGCACTCAGGAAGCAGAGGCATGTGGAACTCTGTGAGTTTGAGGCCAGCCTGGTCTACTCTGTGAGTTCCAGGACAGCCAGGTATGTTTACACAGAGAAACCCTGTCTCAAAAAAAAAAAAAAAAAAACAAACCAAACCAAACCAACAACAAAATGCTCTGGGTACAATGTGCCTGGAGGGTGGGGGTGGAGATTGGTGGATCCCTGAAGCTGTTGTCTGGGCTGCCCAGCCAAACTGATGATCTTCAGTTAGGGAGAGACCTTACTATAAAGGTCTCAAAATAAATATTAAATAAAGGTTAGAGAAACTGAGGAGAGTCACAACATAGACCTCTGGCCTCCACATACGTGCACAAGTACACACACAAACACAACATACATGCAGGAATCCTACATGGAATGGACAGCAACTGAGGAAAACACACCATTGATATCTGCCTTCTAAACACATGGTCGCATGTATGTGTGTGTGTGTGTGTATGTATGTATGTGTGTGTGTATATATGTATGTATGTAAGTATGTATATAGTGCATGCTTGTATTCTCAGTGCTCAGAAAGTGGAGATAGGAGGAGTTCAAGGCCAGCCAGGCCAATCTGAGACCCTTTCTCAGAAAAAAATGTAGAAGGCTCAGAGCAGGCCATGTGCAGTAAGAAATAGAAAAGACAGGAGAGAAGGGCAGAGAGGTTGGGAGGTGAAGAGAAAAGGGCAAGAGATGTGGAAGACCTAGAACAAAGGATTGCTGGGGAGCGGGGCTCACATTCACAGAGAAAGACAGAGGGAAGAAAGGGAAAGATGGGAGAGCTGGTGGAATCCAGGCAGATGTTCAAGGCTGAGAGGAGCCAGAGCCACAGAGAGGGAAGCCTAGGAGATGGAAGGAGAGAAGGAGAAAGACCCCATGAGGCCTGGGGTGGGGGCTGTTCTGGAAGGAGGCTCCCTGAGACTCTGCTGCACCTCTGTCAGTGTGTGAAGCTGGTGGCCCTGAAGAGCATGGCGTCATGGAGGACATGGAGGAAGAGACAGGATGAGTCAGGGGCGGGGAGAGGTGCAGAGCCCTGTGTGTGGTTCTCCATTGTTCTTCTAATGCCATTTGAAGGGGCTGGAGAGATGGCTCAGTGGGCAAGAGCACTGGCTGCTCCTGCAGAGGACAGGATGGCGCTCACCTGGCTGGGGTTTCGGCTTTAGTCCTCTGGCCTGTGGGGAAGAGACAGTGTCAGTGTGACATCCATGCTGATCGTCCATCTGCCCCTCAGCTGTCCTCTATGTTCAGCTCCTTCAGAGGACAGGGGAGCAAAGAGACCAACCCAGACAGCCAGAGAAGAGCCTGGACTACCTCTGCTGGGCTGCTGTCCCACACAGCAACCCCTTCCCCAAATCCCTGTCAGGTCCAGGCCCCACCCCTGTCTCCTTTGTTCCTTCACCAACCTTGAGTTCCCCCTGACCCAGCACCTGCTTGTCTCCTCTGTGTTCTCCCAGCTTCCTTTCTGTGCCCTTAGGAACCGCCTCCTTCTGGACTGTATTTTACTCTACTGGTCTATGTGTCCTGGTGCACACTGTGCTGTTTTAATTACTATAGCTTTTTATTGTCACTTATTTATTATGTGGCAGGGGCTGTGCCACAGTTTGTGCGGAGGTGGAGGGCATCTTGCAGGAGTTGGTTCCCTCCATCATCTGGTTCCCAGGAGAGGACACTGAAACTTTTTACCCTTGGAGGGCTACTCTAGCCTTTTTTCTTTGTAATTTATTTCATATTGATTTACCTACTGTATTTTTTTCTAGACTTTTAAAGTTTGTGCCTCTGTTTTGGGGTAGAAGCACATGACAGCAGAGCCTGTGGATTCAGGCGAGAGCTTCCGGTAGGCCTGGAGCTGGAGGTGCAGATGGTTGTAAACTGCCTGGTGTGGGTGCTGGGAGCAGAACTCAGGTTCTCTGCAAGAGCAGCCACTGCTCTTAACTGCTGAGCCATCCCTCCAGCCTCCTATTGCAACTTTGAATAAACTCTGGGATCAGGCAGTGGAGTGCTCCATTATCGGTCATTTCATCTCTGTTGTTGTTTATCTCATTTTGTCTTGTTCTGTTTTGAAGGCTTCTGAATTGGAGAAGATAAACTGTTTTTGCAAAACTGTCATTTACATGGGAATTATATTTAATTCAATTTTTGTTGTGTATACATGTTTTTAAAAAAATCTTTAATTATTTTTATTGTATGAATGTCTGCCTGCTTGTGTGTCCATTTGCCACGAGTGTGCCTGGTCCCTGTGGCAGTCAAGGAGGGCGTCAGATCCCCTGGAACAGAAGTTACAGGAGCCTGTGAGCCATCGTGTGGGTGCTGGGAATCTAACCTCAGCCCTCTGCAAGAGTATCCTGCTATAGAGATTTGCATTACTATGGATCTTAGTTTATTGATACATATTTAAGATCAATTGTGTTACACACACACACATATATATATTTCTTCTCTTGATTAAGGTATTGTGATTGTGTAGTTCATTTCAAAATGTAATGTACAATCAAAATGTAATGTATAATTATGAAACATAGGTTAATAGATAATCATCTATAATAGTCAAGCTTGTAGTCATGTTATTTAGATTTTGTAGATGTATAGAGATATATTTCAGTTAGATGGATATTCTTCAGATCTTTCAGAGACCTTCAGAATATGGCATTTAATATGTTTTAAGACTTTTCATGACAGTGAGACACATCTGCTCCTAGCAGCACCAAGCTACTTCAAGAGGATGATGGGCATCGAAGAGGCTCCTTATGGAGTTGGTTGACCATTTGGCAAGAAACTTCTCTTGCCTGGACTGCTTTATAAACTGGACATGCAGGACCCATAGAGAAATGACTGCTAACCTTGCCTAAAGGTGAGACAATCCTTCAGGGTTCCTGCATCATGAATGAGTCTGGTAGACATTCTGCAGGACACACACACACACACACACACACACACACACACACACAAATGTGATGGGCAAACTGCCAGCATAGGAGGAACTCTCTTTGAAATTTCTTGCTTTGTAAAAGGGTGTGCTGGTTACTATGGGCCTGTAGACTAAAGATGGATGCTCCAATGGTACAGAAGAACTTTGGGTGATGGTCCAAGCAGTGAGATGTCTATGTCAATTCTAGAGTTTTGGAAGTTGCTTACAATGTACTTCCTGCTTACTTAGATAATATTGTAACCTTCTGAACTCTTTGATTGAGTTGAAGAATAAATGGTTATAGTTTTAGTCTTCCTTAATTATGATAAAAGATAAAATAGATATAAATATTGTAACTGCAATTCTTGCTTGATACCTGTTTTGTTATGTTATTTTATTATGTTAAAGTTAAAGCCTTACTTTTATTTAAACAGAAAAGGGGAGGTGATGTGGGATTTCCCTCTGTATGCTGTGATTACTGTGAATAAAGAAACTGCTTTGAGCCTATAGCAGAGCAGGGAGGGGCGGAGCAGAGCTAGGCAGGGAGGACTGGACTGACTGCTGGGAGAAAGAAGGGCAGAGTCAAGGAGAAGCCACAGATCCTCCACCTGAGGCAGATGCTGGGAACTTTAGCTAGTAAGCCACAACCACGCAGCGATATAAAGAATAATAGAGATGGGTTAGTTTAGGATATGAGTTTTGCCATAAATATGCTTAAGCTATAGGCCAAACATTATTGAAAATAATATGGTTTTCTGAGTGGTTATTTCATGACTGGGCAGTCGGGATGAAGAAGCAACTCTTCCCCCAACAGTATCCAGTGCTCTTAACCACTGAGCCATCTCTCTAACCACCTAATATAGACATCTTAATTAATTTTTCCATTTTCAGAATGAGATGTTTCCTACTCACCCACTTCCCCTGTCATTCAACAACATCACTGTTATAATTCAGGCATCTGTACTGGCCCCTGAGGTTCAGAGAGGATATGTTCTCAGTGCAACCACTAACAGCACCTCCTGTGTGCATTTGCTAAGTTCCCATTTAAAAAGTGGGCCTTGCCCACCTCCCGTCTCTTCCTTTCTCTCTCTCTTTCTGCTCCTCTGCCCTGCTCTCTGTCTCCCTCTGTAACTCTCTCTCTGCCTCTCTCTTCTCTTCTGCTGCTCCTGTTCCAGAAGCTGGTCTCCCTTTGCCCATCCCTTTGCCTCTGTTATTAGACACTCGGTGACCTGACTTACAAGGTTCCCCCTGTCATCTCCTGCCTCCTCTGCCAGCACCACACTACTCAAGAGTTCCTGAAATGGTATTTCTTTCCTGGAAGGCCAGAGTGTGTCCTACATGATTCCTAGAAATTTCTGGACTATTCTATTGACAGGAGAGGGAGGGGTTGAGATAAATTTTCATGAAGTCAAGATCCTCCTGCCCCTGCCCCAGGTGCACAGACTGAGGTGTGGACCACAGTGGCTGTCATTGTTTTTATTCTTAATTGTGTTATATTTATTTATTCACCATGTGTGTGAGTGTGCACAGGCTGTGGTATGTGTGTGTCAGAGGACAACATACAAGACTCAGTTATTTCCTTGTGTCCTGTGTGTTCTAGCATTTCCAGTGTCTTGACCTCCTGAGCCACCTCACTGGCTCTGGCTGAAATTATTTATTCTTTGACATTCTATGTAATTTTTCTTCCTCTGAGAGCTTCTCTCACCACCTGTCTCTCCTCTGACCATGTCTGTCAACACCATAGCTCCTTCTAAAATGAACATTCAGCCCTTGGGAAGCCTCCCCCATCACCCACAGTTACTGGGAACCTGGATGTTCATCTACTTAGGATCCTCCAGTTTCGAGCCAGACTTTGGGAAGTGGAGCAATCAATACAGCTGAGCTGAGGCGACTTCCAGTCCCTTCTGCTTACCCCTCCCTTGGCTTCCTCCTGGGCAGGCCCTTTCTCCTCTGATGACGAAATGGCTGTGTCAACAGAGAAGAACTGAGATGTGACTGGACTGTGAGGTTCACAAACTGAACCCTCAGAGGCCTCACTTGGGGAACCGGCTTAAAGCAGATTCTCAGTGGGGTTAGCAGTGCAGGCCTGCAGTCAACCAAACTGAAACAACAGCAACAAAAGACCCCAGCTACTCTAAGCAGAAGCCTCAGAGCCTGACTCTGGACTCAAGAGGAGGCCATCAGGGTCTGCCCTGGGGAGACAGGAATCTACCCTTAGCTCCTCAAAAGCTGTCCACCTTGCTGTTTTTAAAGACAGGGCCTCTCACTGGGACCCAAAGCCCAACAATTAGGCTAGTGTGACTAGTTGTCAGCCTCGGGGATGATCTTGTCCCTCTGCTCAGCACTGGGACTACAAGGATTGTGGTGACGGATCCTCAAGCTTGTGAGGCAAGGACTTTACTGACTGAGCCATCACCTGAGCCCTAGGATCTGAGCTGTCAACAATCCCCTTCGATGACTCTGGGGCAGACTGTCCTGTGGAAACACGCGGGAAGTGTGATGGGGATGCAGTCTGGACACTTACCTTTCCTCCTCTTCCACCTGAGGAACACCATCAATCCCAAAACCCCAGCCAGGAGCACAGCAGCAGCCACTGCCACCCCAACTCTGGTTCCCAGATCCAGGGTCTTTTTTTCTCTGCTCATCTGACCTTCTGTGGACGTGAGGGTATTTTTGGTGCGTGCAGAAGTTGCAGTGGTGGGGCTTGGAGCGGTGGTCCTGGGGGCTGGGAAGAGATAAAGTAAGTCAGCATGGAATTTCCCCAGTAGGAGTGAAGATTCTAGAGATGCCTCTGCCGCACTCTTTGCTGTCAGATACTGAAGCAATGGACTCCAAGGAACTGGAGACACCCAAGGAGTCTCAAGTTGGGAGAAGGAAAAGGCAAAGCTTGGAGCCAGCCAGTAAAGAACTGATCTCCCAGAAAGAGAGTTCACACAGTTCTGACAACTCCTCAGATCACCTTGCCGGAGAGACTGGAGACAGAGGATGATGGCTCACTGTGGGCGGGGCCACACCGGAACTGGGACTGCTTAGCTGTGCTTATGTCTTGTCTTCTATTTAGGCCTAAACCTCAGGTCAGGATGGGTCAAATCCCAAATGTGGAGTTGGGGGGTTGTCACTGGACCTCCTTGTTTGTCCTCCAATCTGGTCAAGCTGAGCGCTGGAAGCTGTGACATCATAGAGTAATTGCCCAGTCTTCTTCTCAGGAGAGACTTATCAGAACCAAGGGGTCCGCTAAAGGCTAAACCCAAAGGCAAGGCTTTTGCCATTATTGCTTTGTGAATAAAGTGTCTGTCCTTTGCTGTAGATTTTTCACTGTAGCTGGCTTCCCTCCTGTTACATGTTTGGGAGTTAATTCCCTAGTTCAGAACAGTTTCCCAGTGCCAGGCCTTGTTTTCTCTCCTAGGTAAGCGCAGAGATCTGCCTTCCTGCAATTATCTTTATCAGCAGGCATTTGGTCAGGGCTTAGGGTCCAGGCATAGAGCATCACCTGCCCAAGCTGCTGCCCTGTTTTTACCCCACATAAAAGATTCTTAACTCCTATGCTCACCTTCACCTCGGTTCACTGATGACTTTAGTTCAGGACTCTCAAGGGCAGCAGGAGAAATAATTAACTGCAACCCAGAGAAAGACCCACAACACCAGGATCACAACAACTGATAACAATTTGTGTGTTGTTATTTTGGGTATAAAGCTAGCCTGTGGGAGCTGGGCGGGAAACAGCCCGCTGCCCCTTTTACAAATGGCGACTTCCATCAACACAGCACATCCATTTTGTGGAGCAGCCATCATTAGTATTCAGTTCCAGAAATTTTTTATATAAAGAATTTCGTTTGTTGCCCTAATCTTAACAGGGAGTGTAGGCAAACATGTCTATATCTATACTTATATACCACGTTCTTTCCCAGAGTGTTTCAAAAGAACAAAACAAAAACAGAAGTTGTTGGAAATGTCGGGCTGAGTAATGACTGAGAGGGAAGGAGTCTCATCAGCCACTGTCATGGATAAGGTTAGAGTCACTAAGGAAGTGTAGTCCAGAGAGGAGAAAAGGCAGGTCAGCAACTGAGGAGATGGCTCAGTCCAGAAAGCACTTGCCCTGTGCTCTGGTTAGTTATTGTGTCAATTTGACAAAGCTGTAGTTATCTGGGAAAGAGACCTCAGCTGAGAAAATGCCTCCATCAGATTGCCCATAGGCACATCTGCAGGACATTTTCTTGATTTGATTGATGTGGGAGGGTCCAGCTCACTGTGGGTGGTGCCATGTCTGGGCTGGTGGTCCTGGAAGCTATAATTAAAGCAGGCTGAGCAGACCCAGTAAGCAGCCCTCCTCCATGGCTTCTGTTTCAGTTCCTGCTTCCAGGTTTCTACCTTAGGTGTTCCTTCCTGAGATATCACACACTTTCCTTGTACGACAGGCCATGTGGTCACCTGTAACCTCAACACCATAGGAGATGGGGACAGGAGGATCAATGCAGCTCCGTAGCCCTTCAGCCTAGCCCAGAACAGTGAGCTCCAGGTTCAGTGAGAGACCCTGACTCAAGGGAATAAAGTCGGAGGATTCCCAGTGCCACCATCTGGCCTTCCCAAACACAAAAGGGGCATACACACACACATACACACACACACACACACAGACAGACATACACACATATGTGTGTACACACATACATGTATGCTTACATCATATATACATGGCCCATGAAATCAAGATAGAAGGAAGCAAACAATAGAGTGAGCTCCAGCAGAGGCCATGTATCCATAGTTGACAGACGCTTGGAGGTAAAGGGTCCTTGTGGGGGTCTGTTGGTCACCAGCATGACCTGGGGCAGGGGTTGAATTCTGATGGTCTCCATGTCTCTCTCTGTATAATGACCATGAGAGTGCCCAGCAGTGGTGACAGGTGGCAGGGGCAATGCCCACACTGTGACTAGGCTGGGCCTGAGTGCACTCTGGGTGGAAGCTGAAGTCACAGCTGCCACAGAGGAGGTGAAGCGACCAGAAGACCTGATCATGGTGAGAACGTGAGGGAGAAGAGGGAACTGAGGGAGGGGATAAAGAAACCGGGGCAGGAGAGGTGAGGGCTGTGTCTTAGAGACAGGTGAAGTAAGGGGATCCGGAGGAGGAGAGGTATACATGGGGACACGAAGGCACTCTCTGTGGACGGCACTAGATATTGTGTAAATCAGGAACTCACAGAGACCCAAACACAGCACCAAGTGGAGGTTGCTCCATCCTGGAGAGGCCAAACACACATGGATTTCTGGCAACATGGGCAGGGGTGATCAAGGCAGTAGTGTAGTTTGGAGAAAAGAACAGGAGACTGGGCATCTGGGAAGAGCTGAGGCCTGGGAGTGGGGTGGGATCTGAGGGCACAGTGAGGGAGCAACTCAGAGAGAGCAGCTAAGGCTTGTGGATGGTTGTGGGGAAGAGGAAGGAGGATATTGGCAGAGCTCTGGGGAAGGGACAGAACACACAAGAGGAATCTGTGGGAAGGATCAGATATATTAGATGCCTAATGATATCTATGGTAAAAGGAAGCCAGGGCCTCCAAAGCCTGACCTGGGATGTGCTCTTCTTGAGTGATGGTGAGGTGGGTCCCTCCGATCGACTGAAAAATCTCCGTTTTTTTGTCTTCGTTTTCCACATTCATAAAAACTCGGCAGAAGTACACCGTCTGGTCCTTCTCCTTCAAGCCCAGGATTCTGAGGACTCCGGATGTCTGAGGCTGTGTCCAGTTCAGGATGAGCCGGTCCTTGAAATGCTCATGGATGAAACCCGAGGAGGAGTTGTAGATAATTTCCCCATGGAACTGCTTCCATCTCCAGAGAATCCTCATCTGTGGATTCTTTGCCAACTTCCAGGGGAAGTAAAAGGAGAAGGGAATCTCGATGGAGCCGCCCTCGACACCAGAGAGGCGTTCTGGTTGGATGACACCAAAGGTATTTACTCTGTTGGATCCTGCTGAGTTACCTGGGAAGGTTGGGGAAGAATCTGAAACCACTGCAGGGGATGGAAAGGACAACCCAGAGCTTCCTGAGTCTTCACCACAGGCAGGAGTAGGACTGAGGGAAGGACTTTTCCCATGTCCCACTGTCCAGTAGGGGGCAGGATAGACAGGAAGAGTTGAGCTGGACCCACTCTGAACATGAGCTCTCTCTTGTGGCTCAGAGGACAGGCTGGTTCCTCTAGCAGTCATCTGTCCACACGGCAGCCCACTCTTCCCAGCAGCACTCACTCCTCCTGTGGTTAGGTCCCCACTAGTGAGGTTCCCACCACTCACCAGCTTGCAGGCAGGCTGCTGGCAGCAGTAGAAGCAGGATCCCTCCAGGAAGTGAGACCAGCAGAGCCATCAGGAAGGAGAGGAGGCCCCGTGGAGGAACCCTGGGTGCTAAGGAGTCAGGAGAGAATCAGGGTAAAGTGACCCACTTTCCCTGTGTCTTCTCATGTGGAGGACTGAGTTGGGCCAGGACCTCCCCATCTCCACCTCTTTGTGGCCAGGAACTTCCTTTATCATTCTGGCTTCTTCTTTCCCACGTTACAGAAGAACTGCCCTTGTGGTCACTGAGAAGATGACTGCACCCATGAGCCCAGCCCCCATTTTTTGCTGAAAGAAACAGCCTTGACCTCTGCATGCCAGGCCCTCCTCTCTTCCACCCTGACCTACTGTGTCATGCAGTTTTTTCCCATTCCCTATGCAGCCTGCAATCACTGCTTCCTCAGCTCCCATTTCCTCCACTCCCGCCCTCCCCTCAGTCTGTTTCTCTCTCTCTCTCCCCTCGCGCTCTCTCTCTCTCTCTCTCTCTCTCTCTCTCTCTCTCTCTCTCTCTCTCTCTCCCTCCCTCCCTCCCTCCCTCCCTCCCTCTCTCCCCAATAATCACAGTTAAGAGATTGGCCATTTTCTGCTTACCAGAAAGTATGAGGAAGGAGGTGATGAGGAAACACATTCAGTCCCAGCCCTAGCTTGGTGCCCCACCATTGTCTGCTCTTTGCACTCTTGCTGCCTGTCAGGAACTCCTCACAGAACCCCACGAAAACCAATGCCAAGTGCACAATCTTGCCCTGAGTGCTCGCTGTTGCCTAGTCTGTAACTTCCCTGTGCTTCCTGGTAAGTTACAGACTAGTCTTATTCACCTCGACAGCCACTCCAGAGCTACTCCAGTTTCTGAAGAAGAGTTTTCGCCTCCCACCACCCTTAACACACACTCAGAAGAGGAAACCAAGGGTCAGAGAAGCCCTGGCACATGTCACATGACTGCCACACGGCAGGTGACTTGACTTCAGTCCAGCTGAGTTCTCCTAGTCTCACTCTCCACACTGACTTCCAGCTGCCTGCTTAGTGCAGTCTCTGAACTCCCCTCAAGGCCACGGATCTGCTGCTGGGCTTCAGGGAGGCTGTTCCCACAGAACACTTCAGTGATTCCTTCTAGCTGTGGCTGTTCTAGAACCTTCTTTGAATGGAGTGGGCAAAAAGGGATCAGAGCAGCAATGTGTCAGACATCTCTGAGAGTGGACACAGCTGAGGTCCGTGAATAGAGTCGAGTCGTGAGATGTGGGGGCAGTGGCTGTGGTGGCCAAAGGGCTGGTTCTGTGGAGGTCATCCCACCCTTCCCCATGACAAGGTGCCACCAGCTCCCTGAAGGTCAGGAAGATGTGATTGTACCAGAAGAAATGGCATTACACTCTCTGAATGAGATTTCCTGGCACTGACTGCCTTCTCCATGCTCCCCTGCAGGTGGCTATGCAGCCGCCTCTGTCATGTCTGCTTTCTCTGCCTTCCTCACCCCTTGCTAAGTCTCTAAAGGAAGGACTGGGCCTCTTGAGCTTGCCATTCTCCATCTGCTGGTCTCCAGCATTTTTACACAACAGGCTCTGGTTGGTCCCTCAGGATCCCAGCTGTCCCTGTGCTCAGCCTCACTGCTGCCACCTGCTGGCCCCTCAATCCCAAATCAAGAACTCTGCTCTAATTTTAGGCACTGGACTCAGTTGTATCCCATAGGGACCCTCTTGTGGGACGATTTCTGTCCAGCAGGCTGTAATCAGTCTCCTACAGCGACAACTGCATTTCCCCCAATAGCAGTGACTGGGCTCTGAAGCCACGAGTCTTTCACAGGGAAGGGGCACTTTCTGTGGAAGATCAGGCTGGGGCTGTCCAGTGCACACATGGGGCTTTTACATACATGTGACCATGGGGAGGAGTGTCAGACTGCAGTGTTAGAACCTGGCTGCTGCTCAGGCTGTAGCACAAGTGTGCCCTGCTCCCACAGAATAAAAAAGTGTAATTTTAAAAGCTAAAACATAAATTGGGCTAGGCATGATGGTGCATGCCTTTAATTCCATCTTCGGGGAGGCAGAGCCAAAGTCAGAGGCAAACATGAGTGGATCTCAGTGAGTTTGAGGCTGTCCTGGTCTATTTATCAAGTTACAGGCCAGCAATGGCTATATAGATTTCGTCTCGTAAAAACCAAAACAAACAAAAAAGAAAGAAATTTAAGGTGGAATGTGTTCTGAGTAGTAACGCCTGAGTTTGTCCGCTGGCCTCCACATAGGGGAGCTCACACGTGCACACATGTGCAGTTGAATACAGACACAGACATGTCATGCAGGGAGACACCCATAGCTGATGTGCCCCACATGTCTACCCAGTCCTGATCCTGAGTAAACACGGTCTCTCGAGGCCAGCCTCTGTGACTCTCAGACTCCAGTCCCTGATCATGTCCCTAGCATTCAGACCCCAATTTTATACCCAGCTGTGTTTTCCCATGACAGTGATGGCAGAGAATAGACTCAACCCTTCTTACTTCTGCTGGAACCATCCAATTCCAGAAACTTCCCTCAAATAACACAGTGAAGTGCAGATGGGCCCTGACCCAGCAGACAACTCATAGATGAAAATTGTCCATCTGTCTTCCCATCTGTCACACCATCCACTTTCCCATTCCTTGAGTTTTTATCCCCAGTGGCATCTAAGAGCACCCAGAAGGAACCCAGAGTAGCTGCCTAGATTGGGTCCCGAGAGAGTTGAGGGGATGCTAGAGAGAGGGTGGAGGATGACGACCTGTGGTGTAGACAGGACACTCAGGCTGACCTAGGACATCACAGTAGCACATTTGCCCCGCCCCCATCTGAATCCTCTTTTCTCCCCTTGATGACATCAACATTGTCAGTGTTTCCCAACCTCAGTGTGAGCACCTCCCTGCACCCCTGTAGAGGGGAGCCCCAAGAAGAGACTCTATACCATGTCCTACAAGTCTAGTGAGCAGCTCGGTGACCACATCAGCCACCTACTCCTCTGGATGAAGTCTTCCAGGTTCTGCAGATAACCAAGGCAGAGGAAGGAAACACATGTCATTGGGTTTGAGGTCACATAAACTGAGAAACTCTCAATTTCCTCTTCAATTTTCTATATTGCTTAAGCCAACTATTAATAGTCAAAAATTTATTTTAGTGAATCTAAAGAAAAACTGTTTCTTTAGATTCTCTTGTCTTCAAGTTCTCTGTCTTCATGCAAACTGAACTAATGGTTGGACTGCCTCCATGACCTCTCTTTACTGTTTGGGTTTGGTTAGCTTTGGTTTGTTGGTTTCAAAACAGAGTCTATGTAACCTAGATTGGATTTAGAATCTATAGGTACTAAAAATAGCTTCCAATTCATTATCTTGCTATCTCTACTCTCAGTCATTGAGATTACAGGCTTATGCCACCATGCCCGGATTCCTCTAGTATTTGTTGTTACTGAATGGCTCTGGCTGGGGAACACAAATCCTAAAGAGTCGTAGCCCGGCTAGACCCCATGTCTGCTGCCATCCCTACAGTCATGCTCCCTGCACCCTGAGGGAATTTTATATAAATGATGTTGAGAGTACTGGTTCTGTGTAAGCCTTTGCTGTGGACCCCTTTATTGTTCCTCCTTTTTGAACAATGGAAACTGACATGGCAATTCACGTGATCATTGTAGGAACATGCATGCGGTCCCTTCTCTGTGCCCAGCTGCCTGGAGGGAGGTGATAGTGAATTAACTGTACTGTAGATGACTGGGCAGACGGTCACCATGGCAGCCTGCCTGTGTGAACACCTCAGGGATGCTCAGAGGAGACACCACCCCAGCTGCCAAAATCACTGTGACCACACCTGCTGCTGAGTTGAACCTCAGAGGCTTGGATCCAGTTACACCACAGCAGACATCTCACAGCTGCCCCAGGAGACTAGTCATGAGAAGCCTTGGTGACTTCTCCAACACCCATCCATCTTCAGCTAGTCCTATGGGGATGGGACAGTTTTCCAGTGACTCAGCAAAGGCCCCTGATTGATACACATTCGAGACATTTCATTGATGGAAAAAGATCTGCATCTCTGCAGGACTGTGATTGGTGGATCTGAATCATGCATGCCTGTCTTAGGGTTTCTATTGCTGTCAACAGACACCATGAGCATGGCAGCTCCTATGAAGGAAATAATTAATTTGGGGTGGCTTCCAGTTTCAGAGGTTTAGTCCATTATCTTCATGGTGGGAAATAGTAGCAGGCAGGCAGACATGGTGCTGGAAAAGGAGCAGAGAGTTATCCTTCTGAATCCACAGGTATCATGAAGTGAACAGTATCTACGGTAAGTGTAGCCTGAGCATTGGAGACATATAACCCACCTCCACAGTGACTCACTTCCTCCAACAAGGCCATACCTACTCCAACAAAACTATGACTCCTAATAGTGCCACTCCCTATGGGCATATGGGGGCCAACTACAGCCACACTGCCAAATGCCCATGTACCTCTTCTGGCTGTAAAAGCAGCCTGGGTTTCATTCTTATTGGTCAGTGTGGATGCTGTCCTTATGTCCCAGCATGCTCTTTGGTAGAAGATGACCCACTGACTATCAAATGTTAAGATGGGCTGGACTTGGGAAGGAAGTCTTGACCTAGGGGAGTTTCCAGAGGTCAGAACATCCACATGGCAGGAAATAAGGAAAGAGAGTGTTTGTAGTTGGGCCTGTGAGGAAAGGATACTGAATATGGGACCCAAGTAAGCCATGGTCTGTCACCTGAGGAGGAGCATGGAGAGGCCAGGGCCTGTGGCTGAGATGTCAGTGTCCAGGGAGAACAGGAGTGAGAAACAGGGTTCTCATGCAGTGGTTCTCAGTGTGGACCATGGTCCCTGCCTCTCTCAGTGTCGCTGCTCATGGACACAATCTGCTGTTCTCTAAGGTCTCACATAGGTGTTAAGAGAGACAGGATAGGCATTGCTGGGAGGAAGATATTTATTAAAAATGTTATTAACTCCACAGACAGATAGGTAACAGCAGAGTTGGGATCTCAGGACCAGAGAAGACAAACTGACAGGGTTCCGAGGAAAGGAATTCAAGTGCACATTGCAGAAGTAGGGTTCTCTTCTTGTACCTGTCCATGGACGGATGTTTCACAGCACAGGGTACCGCCCTGCTCTCTGATTTCCAGGCTTTGGTGAAGGAAGGGGTTGAAGACGCAGGATGTGTGGCCACCAAGCCTTAATTCGAATGAAATTCACCACCCTGGTGAGCGATGCTGGCCCCTGGATTTCCATTAGTTGGGGACTAACAGTGCTGTGCCTAATGAGGAGAGGACAGTTTTCTGTAGTCAGTTTTCTACTTGCCCCATTTATATCCCTCAAATGAACGCAGGTCATTGGTCTTGGCTGCAGACACCTTCTCCCACGGAGCTATCTCTCTGCTCCCCACTTTTCTTTTGTCCATTAATATGTAATTTTCAAACCCTTCATTTAAAGTAAACTTAGAAAATGCCATGACCATAATTTATCCCCTTGAAGAATCCACATTATTTTTTTATGACATGGTCTCTCATTGGCCTGGAACTCTAGACTAGCTGGACGGACAGCTCCACGCTTCTGTCTGTCTCTCTTAACAAACTTCCTCAAGCAGCCCCTCACCTGCTCCTTGGGATGACAGCTGCTCAACTGATTGGGGTTTCAGCTTTAGTCTGCTGGCCTGTAGGAGAAGAACCAGTGTCAGTGTGGCAGCCATGCTGATCCGATGTCTGCCTCTCAGCTGTTCTTTGTTCAACATTAAGGGCTGAGGACAGCAAACAGCTCTGTAGCAGCCAATCAGAGAAAGGAATGAGAGTCCCCAGGACCTGAGGCCAATCAGGGACAGGTCTGAGAGTCACCAGGACCTGAAGACAGTCCTCAACTGTCCTGCACAGCACAGCCAATCAGAGGACAGCTCTCCTGTCCACTGCCCCTTGTCCATGTCCTTCTCCTTTTGTTTCCTTCCCCTTCTTGAACTCATGTCCCTTACCTGCTCTCCCCGCTTGGCACTCACCACGCCTCCCTTTTGTCTCCCTGGAAACTGGCTCCCTGGCTTTCCCTCTGAGTGCAGGCTGCTACACCCTGAAGATTCAGTCTTAGGATTTGAATTCCAGTCAGACTTCTGCTGCCTCCCAGACTGCTGCTCTCCACCTCTCAGCTTCTCTTCTTATCCCCGGGGATGAGCCCTTTTGAAAATTAGGGCCTGCTTGTTCAAGTCTGTATTTCTGGGCTTTCCATTACACTCCACTATCCGCTCATCTCTGCTCCTGTCCTGTAGTCTTCTTTCCATGGATTTAAGTCTGATCTGAATCCAGTCTACACTTTACTTTTGTTTAACGTGTGTTCAAGATCTTGTGGAAGCCAGGTTGACCTTCAACTTTCTATGTAACTTCTTAACAGCTTGAACTCTTAATTCTGCCCCCATGTACTCCCATGTACTTCTCAATGCTGGGATTAAGGTGTTCCCTACCGTATTCCCATGTTTGTTTCTTAGAATCCTTTTGATTTTACAAGAGAAATCATTTATCTTTCCAGAAAAGCCATTTGGATTTGAATAGAGACTACATTGACTTTTTTTGCGTTGTAAAGAGTTATTGTATAAAATTTTCCATAATTCAAATGTCCTTACATATTTCAGTATTTTTCTACTTTTCATAATTTTATTTCTGTGCAGTACATATATGTATGTGCACATTTGCATACGTGCACACACATGTGGGTGGTAGAGGACAACCTTGGGTATCATCCTGCAGGAGCTGCCCACTATAGTTTTGGGGACAGGTCTGCCCTTGATGGAGGTTCGCTGGTTGGGCAAGCCTGACACCATAGTTAGCCTCATGGATCCTACTGCACCTTTCTGTCCAGTATCTGCTGACGTAGTCAACTTTATCTGTGAACCCTAAGGATGGTACCCATTTTTTTGTGTTTATGGGTGAACACTTCACCAACTGATCTGTCTCCTGGCTTCTCTGCCATTTTTCTCAGCAGTGTTTAGTTTTTAGAGTACAAATTGTTCACCTCTCTTAGTGTAGGTTCTCCCAGACATGTTCTTTTCACCTGTGGGTTATTGCACACCATGTCCTCCTTTTGTATAGATACCATATTCCCAACGCAAACATATCTCTCTCTTCACGGTCGCATCTCCTGTGAGATGCTGTCCCTGAAGGCTGCTCTACCTCAGACCTTGATTAGCAGCCACAGCTCTTTCCAAATGAGCAGTTAGCCCCTGGGGCTCCTGCGGGCCCCTTGAATTCCTTAGGAGCAGGCTGTGTTCATCTGCACTTGATCCTCTAATTTCCAGCTGGGACTCTAAGGAATTAGGAGCAGATTCAGTCCTGGTTGAGTTCAATTCCTTTCTGTCCTCGTGTTCTCTGGACCCTGTCCCACACGTTTCCTGTGATGGCTGTTCTTGTCAACTGGACTGAATCGGGAATGAGCTATAATCCAGTAATGAAGGGTCACACTTGTGATCTGGATCTTGAGGGAGGAAGACAGCATGCCTTTGATCCAGACCACGAGGCTGGAAGGCACTTTTCACCTGGGCCACACCTTCTGTTTTAAGCTGGTGCAAGGACAAGGGAAGCTGGAAGGGTGTCCTTCATCTGCCAGCACTCACCTCCGTCATCACATTTATTTCCATAGTCAAAATTCCAGCAGAGCAGCTGAGACATCAGCCTCGTGGGACTGAGAAGCTACTGGCTCCTTGGTCTTTCCATTCACAATTAGTCATTGTTGTATGGCAGCCATAAGTCATTCCAATAAATTCCCATATATTCATTATATTCAAAAATATATTTCACTATATATTTATACGTATATTCATTCCATAAATTCTGTGAGCCTAGAGAACCCTAATACACTTACCAATCTCCATGTCCCACAACTGACAAAACTCAGAGGTAAGCTCAGGTGAGAGCCTGTCCTGGTCCACTCACCTTTTCTTCCACCAGAGGAAGATCAGCATCACACAGACGGGGGTTATGAGCACAGCCGTGGCCACCACCACCCCACTCGTGGCTCCTATGTTCACAAGTGAAGGATTCCTCTGGCCCTCTGTGTCCTCCAGGCCAGCTGTGGTGTCTGCAGAGGTGACGTTGAAGGGGCTCTGCATGGTGGTGCTGACTGTTGGGGAGAGATGAGGAATGAGCAGGGATGAGGAAGGATGGGGGTGAGTGTCACATCTGTCTCCTCTGTGGGAGTTGGGATGGGGAGCAGCTGTTAGAAGTTCACAGAGGGGAACACATGCTGAAGGCTGAGACTCCAGGAGAGCAAGCTCAGTGCACACCCTCCACCTGTCCTGGCTGTGTGTCCTCAGATTTACATTTAGTCACAGATAATTAAGTCATAGAAATACAGTTGTTTTGGTCATAAATGCATGGAACAAGCAGATGTCTCAGTCTGTATCATGATTGCTCTCAGGAAATTTAGACCCCGAGTTTGATCCCTAGAATCCATTTGAAGAGCCTGGTGAGCTGGGCATGACCTTTAATCTTAGCCCTAGAGGCAAAGGCAGGCAGATCTATGTGAGTTAAAGCCAGCCTCTCTATGTATATTTAGTTCCACACCAAACAGTGTTGAGTGAGTTGTGTCCCAGTAAAAGGAGGTGGAGACAGGCATGTCCCTGGGGCTCGCTGGTTAGTCAGCTTAGTCTATTTGGCAAACTTGAAGCTAGTGAGTGACCCTGTCTCAGAAAATAAGGGAATGGCTCCTGAGTGTTTCCTCTAGCCTCTGAATGCATATGAAGAATTGTCAGTGCTTGGGGAACAGAAGCCAGGGGTAAATGCAGTCCCAGAAGCCAACCCAGTCCTGAGACACTGGCAGACCAGTATTGAGCCACCAATCCTATTCAGAGCTAGCAATCTCCATCAGAACTGGAGTGGGACAAACCAGCTACCTAGGACAGAGAGCAAATAGCTCCACCTGGAGAAGAAGCCAGAAGTAAATCCAGTTCCTGGAGCCAACCCAGTCCCGGGACACTGGTGGATCAGGTTTGAGCCAGCGACCAGATCCAGAGTCAGCCATCTTCACCAGAACAGGTTGAAGTCCAAGCTAGGGACCTCTGCATGAGGAGATCCAGGCCAGGATTTACTGAAACAGTGCAAAGCTGGCAACCTAGGCCAAAGTAGGCCTGAGACAGCAAACTCCAAGGAAGCACAGCAAAGCACAGGAACACTGAGCTATCTCCAGGAACACAGAGTAACCAATGGGGTAACTAGAACTGTGAAACTGACTTACAACAAGGAATAACCATCTGAGGTTTGGATTCACTGGCACTCAGAAGATTATTCAACAGAATCTTAGACATCCCCAACCACACCTATTAGAGGAAAAGAAGAATAGAAAAGGTAAGATTACATACTACACCACAAGAGCAACACAACACCAGTAAAACCTAAAGACCCCTCAACAACAATATTTGAACAACCAAAAATGGATGATCCGGAAGTAGATGACCTAAAAAATAACTTCAAGAGAATATTTGAAATTCTTAAAGATAAAATGAGATATTCCCTTAAAGAAATTGAGGAAAAGACAAAGAAAAAATTGGAGGATATCAGCAAATCACTTAAAGAAACCCAAGAAAAAGAAATTAAACATATAAAAGAAACCATTCAGGACGTGAAAACTGAAATAGAAACAATAAAGAAAACACAAGCCAAAGGAATTATAGAAACAGAAATCATGAGAAAAAGATCACAAACGCAAGCATGAACAGCAGAATACAAGAGATGGAAGAGAGAATCTCAAGCGCTGAAGATACAACAGAGAAAATAGACTCATCAGTTAAAGAAAACATTAAATCTAACAAAAGCTGAACCCAAAATATCTAGGAAATATGGGACACCACTAAAAGGCCAAATCCTAGAATAATAGGTATAGAAGGAGAAGAAATTCAACTCAAAGGCACAGAAAATTTATTTAACAGAATCATAGAAGAAAACTTTCCCTACCTAAAGAAAGATAAGCCTGTGAAGATACAAGAAGCTTAGATAACACCAAATAGACTGGATCTAAAAATAAAGTCCTCTGGCCACATAATAATCAAAACACTAAACATACAGAGTAAAGAAAGAATCTTAAGAACTGCAAAGGAAAAAGGCCAAGTAACATATAGAGGTAGAACTATCAGAATTACACCTGACTTCTCAGTGGAGACGATGAAAGCCAGAAGGTCATGGTCAAGTGTTACACAGGCATTAGGAGACCATGGATGCCAGCCCAGACTGCTATACCCAGCAAAAAATAGAATGACAAAACAAGATAATCCATGACAAATCTAGATTTCACCAATACCTAGCCACAAATCCAGCCCTACACAAAATACTAGAAGGAAACTCCAAACCAAGGAAGATGGCTACACCAACAAAAACACAGACAATTGATGATCTCATCACAGCAAATCCCAAAGAAGGAAAAATGCACAAATTAACATCACCAACGATTGAAAACTAAATTAACAGGAGATAGAAATTACTGGTCATTTATATCCCTTAATATAAATGGACTCAGCTCACCTATAAGAAGGCACAGACTAACAGATTGGATATGAAAACAGAATCCATCCTTCTTCTGCATACAAGAAATACATCTCAACCTCAAAGACAGACATTGTCTCAGAGTAAAGGGTTGGGAAAAATATACCAATCAAATGGAACTAAGAAACAAACACGTGTAGCTACCCTAATATCTAACAAAATAGACTGCAAGATAAAATCAGTCAAAAGAGACAAAGGTCATTTCATATTAGTTTCAGGAAAAATCCATCACGAGAAAATTTAAATACTGAACATCTATGCCCAAAATATAAGGGCACCCTAATATGTGAAAGAAACACTTATAAAGCTTAAATCATATATTAAACCCCACAAACTAAAAGTGGAAGACTTCAACATTCCCCTCTCACCACTGGACAGGTCAGTCAGAAAAAAAATGAACAGAGAAATAAGAGAACTAACAGATGTTATGACTCAAATGGACTTAACAGACATCTATAGAATATTCCATCCAAACAGAAAAGAATATACCTTCTTCTCAGCTCCTCATGGAACCTTCTCAAAAACTGACCACATACTCAGTAACAAAACAAACCTCAACAAACACAAAAAATTTTGGAATAACCCAATGTACCTTATCAGATCATCATGGTATCAAACTAGAAGTCATCAGCAATACTAATTCCAGAAAACCCACAAACACATGGAAATTAAACAATGCTCACCAGAATCATCAATGGGTCAAGGAAGAATTAAAGGGAGAAACTAAAGACTTCCTAAAGTTCAATGAAAATGACCACACAACATACCCAAATTTATGGGACACAATGATAGCAGTGTTAAGAGGCAAGTTTATAGCACGTCATGCCTACAAAAAGAAGCTGAAAAGATCTCACAGTAGTGAATTAACAGAACATTTGAAAACTTTAGAACAAAAAGAAGCAAACTCACCTAAAAAAAAACTAGAGGGCATTAAATAATCATATGGAGACCTGAAATCAACAAAATAGAAAACAATACAAATAATCAATGAGACAAAGAGCTGGTTCTTTGAGAAAATCAACAAAATAAACAAACCTTTATCCAAACTAACCAAAATGCAGAGAGAGAACATCCAAATTAACAAAATCAGAAATACTACCACTACCACCAAAAAAAAAAAAAAAACCGGAGTTTACAAACACTGGTCATTAATATCACTTAGTATCAATGGGCTCAATTCACCTATAAAAAGGCACAGGTTAAGAGAATGGATACAAAAATAGGATCCAACATTCTTCTGTTTACAAGAAACACACCTTATCCACAAAGACAGACATTACCTCAGAGTGAAGGGTTGGGAAAAGGTTTTTCAATCAAAAGGACCTAAGAAACAAGCGGGTGTGCCTATACCAATATCTAACAAAATTGACTTCAAACTAAAATCAAAAAATGTAGAGCTCAATAAAAATCAACAAAAAGGAATTGTCAACACTTTCACACACACAGACACACACACAGACACACACACACACCTAAATTAACAGACCCTCATGATCACACATACAATATGCACAAAAGGTATAACAGAAAATATATAATTTTGATCCTAGCTGTCCACCTCAGTACAGGGCAGCATACATTCATCCGCTCTGCAATCCTCACTAAGGTCAGTTTCCACTTTTATCTGTTTGGAAACACTAGACCACCAGTTCCCAGACTGGGGTTGGCTACCCCCCCACCAGTGGTAGAATATGATATAACAAGCAATCAGATATATACAGTATGATTCATAACAGTAGCAAAATTATAGGTATGAAGTAGCAATGAAAATAATTTTATGGTGGGGGGGGGTCACCACAACAAGGTGAGTTGTATTAAAGGGTCTTTTCATTAAGAAGGCTGAAAATCTAGGCCCAAGAAGCATCTCCTTTCTCTTCCATCCCTGAGCCCTGGCAGCTGTGGTTAGACATTACATCAGGCCAACATGGCGGCCGTAGAGACTGCACAAGAACTGTGCTGTGGGCGTCCTCTCACAGGTTGGCTTTAATCCAGTCAACAGCCACTGCTGGATGTGTGGCACAGGCCTTTATCTCAGCACTCGGGAGACAGAGATAGGCAGATTTCTGTGAGTTCCATAACAACCAGCACTAAATGGTGAGATCCTGTCTTATAAAAACCAAAAGACCAACATATTAAAAAAAAGAGCAGCAGAGCAAAGTTGTGATCAACAAGGAAGCACACAGAGTCCCCAGCTCCTGCAGGGCCATTTAAAGGGTGCAGGGGTAATAGAAACATAATTTTCCACACAGTGTTCCCAGTGCATGGGTCTTCAGTTACTTCTGCTTCAGCGGAGAGGCAGAAGACAGAGCAGCCACATCATAAAAATGGAGACTTTAGTTCCCAAGACCCTTGGGCCTGTGTATGAGAGGCTGAGGGCTGGAGAGTAAGGAAGGAGAGAGGGGAGTTGGGAAATGGAGATTTATATAATGGAGTTGTTGGGAGAAATCCTACAGAGCTACACCTGGTTTGATTCCAGAGTATTGTAATCTAGCCTTAATCTGCCTTTTATGACTGCTACACTTTGTCTCCTGTGCCCTTTATATGATTTTTGCCTGAGAATTTTCTGAAGGTGCAAAGCCTATGCAAACTTGGTTGAAGCAGTGCTCAGAACACCTCAGGTATTCTTCATCTGAGGATTTGGTCAGCTTAGATGGGAGGTGTTGGGCTGTGAAAATCAACTTGCTAAAAGATGTAAGTTGGAGAACAATAAAAGGGTCCTTCCCTAAGCTACAGGGGTTCAATCTGAAGACAGGCAACCCCTGCAGCTAAAAGCATTAGAATCATCCTTGAGGTACCTTATCTCTTGATTTCCTGAACCAGAGAGTGGATAGGGATAGGTGTCCTGGGAGCTAGGATGAGACACAGGGGACTGTGGTGACAGATGGCAGTTAACAGTTGGATTGTAGGACACCTACTGCTGATCTGGCCTTAGCTTTGAGCTGTGTGGAGATGCTCCATATGGGGACCAACTGGAGCCCTGACACAGGACCAAGTGAGTCAGCTACATCCTGGAGATATCAACCCACCTCGAGATCTCAGGGAAAGGGAAAGTGACCAGGACTGCAGTGTTAGTTTGGACAGAAAGGGGATGAACTAGAGGAAAGGCCTCATGCTGAGATATAGAGTGAGTTGGGGTTCCATCTGAGCAGAGGATGACAGACAAGGTCAGAGGACACAGCAAAGACTTGTCACAACCACAATGGAAAGATCCTGTTCACAGAGTTCTGGGCAAAGCCAAGGAAAAGGAATATGAAACCAATGTCAGAATTCTGGAGTCTGAGGTGACATCAGGAGACAAGGAAGCCAGAGGCATCAAAGACTGAGCAAAGGTGGCTCACCACGAGTGATGGTGATTTGGGTCCCATAAATAGACTGCACCATCTCCATGCCTTTTGTCGTTTTCAGATGAACTCGGCAAAAGTACACTGTCTGGTCCTTCTCCTTCAAGTCCAGGATTCTGAGGACTCCGGATGTTTGAGGCTGCGTCCAGTTCAGGATGAGTCGGTCCTTGAAATGCTCATGGATGAAACCTGAGGAGGAGTTGTAGATCAATTCCCCATGGAAATACTTCCATCTCCAAAGAATCGTCATCTGTGGATCCTTCGCCAACTTCCAGGGGAAGTAGAAGGAGAAGGGGATCTCGATGGAGGCGCCCTGGACACCAGAGAGGCGTGCTGGTTGGTTAACACCAAAGGTATTTACTCTGTTGGATCCTGCTGAGTTCCCTGGGAAGGTTGGGGAAATTTTATGTCTCTACAGGACTTGGAGAGGACAACCCAGAGCTTCCTGAGCTGTCATCCACAGACAGCTATGTGACATAGGGCAAGACTGTCCCTTGTCTCACTGTCCCATATAGGACAGGAAAGACAGAGAAAGGCTGGGTTGGGCCCACTCTTAGGATGAGCTCTCTTTGGGGGCACAGAGGATAGGGTGGATCCTCTAGACACCTATCCACGTGACAGCTCACTCTTCCCAGCTTCACTGGCCCCTCCTCTGGTTAAGGTAGAGTCCCTGCTTGCAAGGTCCCCCCACTCACCAGCTTGCAGGCACAATGTTGGCAGCAACAGAAACAGGACCCAAGTCATGGCCTGGTTCTCTCCAGGAAGTGAGACCAGCAGAGTCATCAGGTGGGAGAACAAGTTCTCTGGAGGGTCCCTGGGGTGGTCCGGAGTCAGGAAACAATCAAGACAAAAATGATCCCCATCCCCTGGTCCGTATGTGGAGGACTGAGTGTGGGCAGGACCTTCCTATCTCCACCTCCTTGAGATCAGCAACTTCCTTTATTATTCTGGCTTCTTCTTTTCTTTGTTGCAGAAGATCTGCCCTTGTGGTCACTGAGAAGATGACTGTGCCCTTGAGCCCAGTCCCCATTTTGGGCTGGAAGATACAGCCTTGACCTCTGCATGCTGGCTCTTCTCTCTTCCACCTTGACCTCTTTCTTCTCCATTCTTTTCCATTCCCTATGCAGCCTGTAATCACTGCTTCCTCATGTCCTGTTTCCTCCACTCCTGCCCTCCCCTCAGTCTGTTTCTCATTACGTCCCCCATCATGTTGGTTGTCTGTGTGTCTGCCTCTCTATCTCTCTCTCATAATCTCAGATAAAGAAGTGGTCATCTTCTGATCATTTCAGACACCATGAGGCAGGAGGTGATGAGGAAACACATTCAGTCCCCAGCCCTAGCATGATGGCTCCACCCTCATCTGCTCTTGGCCCTCTTCGTGTCTTTTGGGTGCTCTTCATAGCACCCCAGGAAAACCAATGCCCAGTGAACAGTCTCCCCTGAGCTAATCGCTGCTGCGAATCTGTAACTTCCCTGGGCTGCCTGCGTGATCTTCCCCCTCCACTCCAGAGCTACTCCTGTTTCTGAAGGAGCCTTCCTGCCTTTTTACCAACCTTAACACACACTCAGAAGAGGAAACCAAGGATCAGAGAAGCCCTGGCACATGTCACATGACTGGCACACAGCAGGTGACTGGACTTCAGTCCCATCGAGTTCTTGTAGTCTCACTCTCCACACTGACTTCCGGCTGACTGCTCGGTGCAGTCTCTGAGCTCCCCTCAAAGGCCACAGATCTGCTCCTAGGTTCTGGGAGGCTGTTTGCACAGAGCATTTGAGTGACTTCCTCTAGCTGTGGCTGTTCTAGAACCTCCTTTGAACAAAGTGGACAAGGAAGGCTCAGAGTAGTAATAAGTCTGTCACTCATGACATATCACCTGGGACATCTCGGAGAGTGGATACAACTAGTCCGTGATAAGAATGAATTCATGAGAGGTGGAGGCAGAAGCTGTGGTGGCCACAGGAATGGTTCTGTGGAGGGTCATCTCACCCTTCCCCATGACAAGGTGTCATCATTTCCGCAAAGGGCAGGAAGATGTGGTTTTACCAGAGGAAGTGGCATCATTCTCCTGGAGTGACATGGGCAGAGGTGACTTCCATTCCCTTAGATTTCCTGGCATTGACTGCCTTCTCCATGCTCCCTCAGGTGACTGTGCAGCTGCCCTCTGTCATGTCTGCTTTCTCTGCCTTCCTCACAGTCCCCATGGTCCTCTGATCCCTTGACGTGAGCCAGGCACAAACTCTCATGGCCTCACTGCCAGCTGCACATGGACTCACTTTTTTATTTTAGATTTTTAATCATTTTACACACCAACCACAGTTCCCACTCCCTCCTTTCCTAACTCCCACTCCATCCCCAGCTACTCCCAGAAAGGGCAAGACTTCCCATGGAGAGTCAGCTAAGCCTGGCCCATCAAGTTTAGATAGGAACAAGCTCCTTTCTTCTTCATCAAGACTGAACAAGGCATCCACCACCGAGAATGGGCTCCAAAATGCCAGATCCTGCTCCCACTGCCAGGGATCCCATGAACACACCAAGCCACACAACTGTCAGCCACATGCAGAAGGTCTAGTTCTGTCCCCTGCAGGCTCCCCAGCAGTTGGTCCAGAGTCCCTGAAGTCTCGTGAGCTTTGTTCATCTGTCTCTGTGGTTTTCCCCATCATGATCTTGATCCCCCTTGCTCATGTGATCCCTCCTCCCTCTCCTTGATTGGACTCCCAGAACCATGCCCAGTGTTTGTCTATGGATCTCTGTATCTCCTTCCAGCAGTTACTGGATGCAGGTTCTACATGACAATTAGAGTAGTCATCTAATCATCTAATTACAGGAGAAGGCCAGTTCAGGCACCCTCTCCACTGTTGCTAAGAATCTTAGCTGTGGTCATCCTTGTGGATTCTTGGGAATTTCCCTAGCACCAGGTTTCTCCCTAACCCCATAATGGCTTCCTCTTTCAGGATATTTTTTCATTGTTTCCCCCATCTCTTTCCCCAAAGTGCCCATCACGTTCCTTCATGCCCTCATATCCCATACCTTCCTTCTTTCCCCTCTGCTCCCAGTTTACCCAGGAGATCTCATCTACTTCCCCTTCATAGGGCGTTCCTTGTGTCTCTCTTAGGGTCCTTATTGTTACTTAGTTCCCCTGGGGTTGTGGATTGTAGCCTGATTACCTTTTGCTTTTTCAACTAATAACTACTTATGAGTGAGCACATACCATGTTGTCTCTCTGAGTTTTGTTTACCTCACTCAGGATGATTTTTTTCCCTAGTTTTATTCATTTACCTCTCAATTTGATGTTGTCATTGTTTTTTACAGCATTGTAATGTTCCATTGTGTAGAAGAACCATATCTTATCTATCCATTCTTCAGCTGAGAGGCATCTAAGTTGTTTCCAGGTTGTGGCTATTATCAATAATGCTGCTATGAACATAGCTGAGCAAGTGTCCTTGTGATATGATTGAGCAACCTTTGGGTATATGCCCAAGAGCAGTATAGCTGGGTCTTGAGGTAGATTGATTCCCAATTTTCTGAGAAAACACCCTGGTGTTTTTCAAAGAGACTATACATGTTTGCACTCCCACCAGCAGTGGAGCAGTGTTCCCTTTACTCCACATCCTCTCCAACATAAGCAAGCTTTCATTAGGTTTTTTTTTTTTTTTTTTTTTTTTTTTTTTTTTTTTTTTTTTTTTTGGTCTTTGTCATTCTGTCAGGTGTAAGATGGTATCTCAGAGTCATTCTGATTTGCATTTCCCTAATGACTAAGAATGTTAAACAATTCCTTCAGTGTGTTTCAGCATTTGAGATTCTTCCGCTGTGAATTACCTCTTTAGATCTGTACCCCATTTTTGTTTTTTAGTTTTTAATTGTTTTTATTAAGCTATATCCTTTTCTCCACTTCCCTCCCTTCCTCTTCCCACCCCTTCTACCCTCTCCTATGTTCCCCATGCTCCCATTTACTTATGAGATCTTGTCTTTTTCTACTTTCCATGTAGATTAGATTCATGTATGTCTCTTTAGGGTCCTTTTTGTTATCTATGTTCTCTGGGATTGTGAATTGTAGGCTGGTTTTCCTTTGCTTTATGTCTAAAAGCCACTTATGAGTTAGTACATATGGCATTTGTCTTTCTGGGTCTGGGTTACTGGTGTGGGAGGTCCTTCTGTATTTGTGTTGCTTTCATTGGTTAATAAAGAAACTGCTTTGGGCCTGGTGATAGGCCGGAACTTAGGTAGGCAGGGAAACAGAACTGAATTCTGGGAGGAAGAAAGCAGAGTCAGAAAGCTGTCATGGAGACACCAGGTCAGATATGCTAAATCTTTCCCAGTAAGCCAAGACCTCATGGTGAACACAGATTAATAGAAATGGGTTAAATCGAGATGTGAGAGTTATCCAATAAAAGGCTATAGCTAATGGCCAAGCAGTGTTTTAATTAATACAGTTTCTGTGTGATTATTTCGGGTGTAAACTACTGGGCGGCCAGAACAGTGGGCCCCGCTCCCTGTAACAGATTACCTCACTCAGTATGATGTTTTCTAGATTCATTCATTTGCCTGCAAATTTCAAGATGTCATTATTTTTTCTGCTGTGTAGTACTCCATTGTGTAAATGTACCACATTTTCCTTATCCATTCTTTGATTGAGGGGCATGTAGGTTGTTTGCAGGTTCTGGCTATGACAAACAATGCTGTTATGAACATAGTTGAGCACATGTCCTTGTGATATGATTGAGCATCCGTTGGGCATATGCCCAAAAGTGGTATTATTGGGTCTTGAGGTAGGTTGTTTCCTAATTTTCTGAGAAATCACCACATTGACATCTAAAGGGGCTGTACCAGTTTGCACTCCCACCAGCAATTCAGGAGTTCTCCCTTTACCCCACAACCTCTCCAGCATAAGTTGTCATCAGTGTTTTTGATCTTGGCATTTCTTACAGGTGTAAGATGTTTGTACCCCCATTTTAAAATTGGATTATTTGGTATTTTGATGTCTAGTTTCTTGAGTTCCTTATATATTTTGGAGTTCAGCTCTCTGTCAGATGTGGGTTTGGTGAAGATCTTTTCCTGTTCTTGTAGACTGCTGTTTTGTTTTATTGACCATGCTCTTTGCCTTACAGAAGCTTTTCAGTTTCAAGAGGTTTTACTTATTGAATGTTGCTCTCAGTGTCTGTGGTACTAGAGTTATATTTAGAAAGTGGCCTCCTGTGCCCATGCATTCAAGGCTACTTCCCACTTTCTCTTCTATTAGATTTGGTGTAATGGATTTATGTGAGGTCTTTGATCTACTTGGACTTGAGTTTTGTTCATGGCAATAGATATGTATCTATTTGCATTCTTTTATATGTCAACATACAGTTCTGCCAGCATCATTTGTTGAAGATGCAGTCTTTTTCCTATTGTTCGATTTTGGCGTCTCTGTCAAATATCAGGTGTTTATAGTTATGTGAATTAATGTCTGGATCATCAATTCGATTCCATTGGTCCACAGGAAACACTTTTTTATCCATTCATCCTGCCCTTGAAGACGAAGAGGCACAGCATCTTTGGGATGAGTTGACTCCAGATGATTAGTAATGAGAGTGGACAGGCCCTACTGTACCTGTCTGAAAGCTGCTCCCTTTATTGAATGGGGTTTTCTTTAGCCCAGGCTGGGCCTTGAACTTGTTATATAACTCCTACAGATCCTCCTCTCTGCTCTCCCATGTGCAGGGTGACAGGTGTGCCCATATTGTGCCCGTTTTTTTCCTGCTGGAGATAGAACCTAGGGTTCTGTGCATGCCAGGCAGGTAAGCACTCCACCAGATGGATCTTGTCTTTAGCCTCAGTGGGGTCTGAGAGGGGCCCTCACGGTCATGATACTCATATCCAGACTTCATCTGCCCTTGCCCTACTGTCTGGGGTCTGTGGGAAAGGTCACCCGATTGCTAAGTCACCCAAGAAGGTACTGACTTCACTAGACCTGACACAGTCAACTGTTGAAGCACAGGGATTTTCACTCATTGACTCTGATGGGATCCACAGGGTGCCAGCTGCTTCATGTGCTCAACCTCACTGCTGCCACCTGCTGGGTCCTAAAACCAAGTCATGGGCTCTGTTCTAGTTTGAATTCCTAGGCAGATGAATCCCCATAAGGGCACTGCTGTAGGACGTGATTTCTGTCCAGGATGCTGTAATCAGTCTTCTGCAACGCCATTCCTATTTCACTCACAGC
Source organism: Alexandromys fortis (assembly GCF_014885135.2). NCBI lineage: Eukaryota > Metazoa > Chordata > Mammalia > Rodentia > Cricetidae > Alexandromys > Alexandromys fortis. Next base: position 64,464 of record NW_026068353.1, read on the forward strand.
TGTGTACGGGTCAGGGTTCTAAAGAATCACAGAATTCATGGAATGAATCTCTCTCTTTCTCTTTGTCTCTCTTATCTCTGTCTCTGTCTCCCTCCTTCTCTCTCTCTATCTCTCTCTCTCTCACACACACACACACACAAATTGAACAAACAAAACAACAACCAAACAAATAAAAAATCCAAAGTCAAAAGAAACAAACAATGAAACAAAAACCTAAAAAAAACCCACAAAGTAGATGGTGCCCTGAGTAGTATTGCCTGAGGTTGACCCCTGACCTCTACATACATGAGCACATACTTAGTTGCACCCACACACACCTGTACAAGGACATACAAATCACTGAAGTCACCTTACACTGTGGTTCTGCACCTCGTGTATATCCAGTTCTCATCCTCAGTAAGCATGCCCGCCCTCCCCCCAGCGTAGCCTCCGTGACTCTTCAGTATCCAGTTCCTGATAGTGTCCTTAGCATTCAGACTCTGATTTTATACCCAGCTGTGTTTTCCCACGACACTGGTGGCAGAGAACAGGCTCAGCCTTCCTGTATCTGTCAGAATCATTCTATTCCAGAAACTTCCCTCAAATAACACACAGTGCAAGCCCTGTGTGCCCTGACCCAGCAGATAACCTCCTTGATGAAACTGTCCATCTGTCCACTGTCCTGTCAAACACAGACCCTGATGTCTGTGTGGCCACTGCTTTACTGACTGAATCATCTCTCCAGCTTCATTGCATGCGTCTTACAACAAACCTCCCCAGCCACCTGTGTTAGTCAAAGTTCCATTGCTGTAAACAGACACCATGACCACAGCAACTCTTATGAAGGAAAGCATTTAATTGTGGCTGGCTTACAGTTTCAAAGTATAACCCATCATCGTCATGAAGGGAAGCACAGAGTCATGCAGGCAGACCTGGTGCTGGAGAAGAAGCTAAGAGTTCTACATCCACATTGACAGGCAGTGGAGAGACACTGGACAGGCTTGAGCACTTGAAATACCAAATCCCACTCCGAGTGACCTAATTCTGCTTTCATTGCCCTGCCTATTCCCACAAGGCTACACTTTTATGTGCCACTCCCTGGTGAGAAAACATACAAATCCTTGAGCCTATGGGTGCCAGTCTTATTCAAACCCCTAAATAGCTCCTCATGAGGTCCTTGCGATGACAAGTGCTGACATAGCTGAGGTTTGGCTTTAGTCTGCTGGCCTGTAGGAGAAGAACCAGTGTCAGTGTGGCAGCCATGTTGATCCTCTGTCTGCCTCTCAGCTGATCTCTGTGTTCAGACAACATTAGGGGCCCAGGGTAGCATAATGCTCTGAATCAGCCAATCAGGGACAGGACTGAGAGTCCCCCAGGGACCTGAAGCCTTTCCTCAGCTGTCCTTTGCACAGCACAGCCAATCAGAGGAGAGCTCTCCTGTCCACTGCCCCTTGTTCATTACCCTGACTGACCTCGTGTCCCCTCCCTGCTTTCCCTGTTCTGCACTCTCCACGCCTCCTTTTGTCTCCCTGGAACCTGGGTCTCCCACCTCTCAGCTGCTCCTCTTACCTTTGGAGGGCTGAGCCCTTTGAAAACCCGGGCACTTCCCATATGTGATTATCCTTTCAGATGCTTTAAACATAAGAATTCAGAAATCTGGGTGGTAAGACGTCAGGACAGGCTGACTCAACGGGACTCTCAACTTTGTCCTTTGTTCTCTTTGGCCCTAAAGAAATTTAAGACTCCTGAATGCAAGGCCTCAGCTAGCAACTTCCCTGAGGAGAAGGAATTAAAGTTGCATCAGAGTGCCCTACCCCACCAGCTTGGCATGGGGCTTCTCCTTCGGGAAAGAAAGGTCCTGGACCGCAGGAGTCCCTGACACAGGAGGCAGCAAGTTTCTCCCCTGAAGATGATGGTTCCAGCGGCCTGGAGTTGGAGCAACTCATGGAAGACATTGGAGAGCCAGAGGAGAGGGGGGACTCGCAGCAGAGGGACGGCTCTGAGGAGTTCCTGGCGGCCCTTTTTGAGGAGTAGCGTGCTCTGGTCCTCCTACTGCTGTCTGTCTCTTAGCGTTCTTGAGCAGCTGATGAATGTCAGGGCTGTTGACCTGTCAACTGGTTCTATTCAGAGCTGTGCAGCCCGTGTCAATAAAGCAGGTCTCTGGGCTACTGCTGAGGTGTGCTTCCTTTCCTGTCTCTATGGCAGACTGCCTGCTCTGGAGGGGACAGGAGGCTGGAGACAGCAGCAAGACCCAGACCTGGGGAACATTCAGGACAGCGTGTGTGTGAGTCCTGGCTCTCCTTCCTGGGAGCGACTTGACCTTTGGAAAGCACCGTGACCATCTGGTGTTCAGTTCCCTGTCTCACACCATCTCTCTAGGGCTACTGCTGATGTCCTGTGAGGTGGTGCATGGGGACCAGTCGCAGTGTATGCTGGTTATTACACTCACAGATGTGGGTGCACATCGTGTGGACAGCTGCCAGCTTTTGGGGCATGCCCTGCCTTGGGAAACTAGAAAAGAGTGATGGGGGGATGGGGTTTCTGAGAGGGCCCACTACTAATGACCCTTAATTAGATTCATTTAGGCAAATTTTGTGGATCTTTTTATTTGTATGAAAGAGGCCTAGGAAGCTAAAACAGGAAACTGAGTTTCTCAGTTTCTCTGAGTTCAAATCCCTGACTCTGAATTTCTGTCCTGGCCATGGGTATCTGTGACCTGTGAGCATCTGACTGTGGGTATCAGAGGAAGCTGGGAGTCTTCCTACTAGAAGCAAAGGTGACTCTGGGATGGTTACCCAGACCTGCTCATTTGGTCTTTACGGTGGAGTATACAGTCTCTTCCTGGGGGTTCTCATGGACAGGCGGGCAGCCTGGTGTTCCTGGGGAGGTTGGGCTTGAGAAGGCAATGGAGGCATACACGATGTTGTTGTCCTGCGGGGGTAGGGACAGGGCATTAGATAACAGCAGTGCAGCTGAGGCTCCATAAAGCAGCAGCTGCAGCCTGAGGGTCCCCCCCCACCTCTGACCTATAACCTTCTGTCTCCATCAACACCCCTTAACTCCTTTAGACCTGAGTCAGAATCGCTTACCTTGGGGATCTCTTTGGGGTCCATAAGTAGTCCTAGAGAAAAGGAACACATAGTTCTGAAGTCAAGGTGTGTGACAAGAAGGGAGACAGATGGCTGGGAGTTCCAAGCATGAGGTGAGGACCTTGGTTACATGGGAGGGACAGGGTGAGGGAGGGACAGGGTGAGGGAGGGACAGGGTGAGAGAGGGACAGACAAAAACACTGAGGGAATGCTTGTGTAAGTGCGGGGTCTTGGGAGAAGAAGGCAGAGCCAAGTGTGGAACAGGAAACTGGCAGAATTTACCTTCGAGCTCAACTTGCTCACATTTCTCAATGTTTTCAATGAGTTCCCTACATGAGAACAAGATGGGCAACAGATTAGAGGCTGGACAAGAAAGAATTAAGACATTAGGTGCTGGGCTGGAGAGATGACCCAGTTAGTAACGTGCTTGTCACATAAACATGCCGTCCTGACTTCAGACCCAACACCTACAAAGCTAGGTGCTGGAGAAGCAGAGACAGGCAGAGAAGTCCCTGCAGTTCACAGGCCATCCTGGACTAACTGATGAGCTCTAGATTCAGTGAAAGACCCTGTCTCAGAAGATGAAGTGGAGGCTGGAGAGATGGTTCAGTTGGCAAAGGGCCTGCTTCCCAAACATGAAGACCCAAATTTAGATCCCCAAGGACCCATGTAAACTATGCTGGACACAGCCAAACAGTGATATCACACGCCTTTAAACCCAGCACTCAGGAAGCAGAGGCATGTGGAACTCTGTGAGTTTGAGGCCAGCCTGGTCTACTCTGTGAGTTCCAGGACAGCCAGGGATGTTTACACAGAGAAACCCTGTCTCAAAAAAACCAAATCAAACCAAACCAACAACAAAATGCTCTGGGCACAATGTGTCTGTAGGGTGGGGGTGGAGATGGGTGGATCCCTGAAGCTGTTGTCTGGGCTGCCCAGGCAAACTGATGATCTTCAGTTAGTGAGAGACCTTACTATAAAGGTCTCAAAATAAATATTAAATAAAGGTTAGAGAAACTGAGGAGAATCATAACATAGACCTCTGGCCTCCACATACATGCACAAGTGCACACACAAACACAACATACATGCAGGAATCCTACATGGAGTGGACAACAGCTGAGGAAAACACACCATTGATATCTGCGTTCTAAACACATGGTCACATGTATGTGTGTGTGTGTATGTGTGTATATGTAGGTATGTACGTATGTATGTATAGTGAATGCTTATATTCTCAGTGCTCAGGAAGTGGAGATAGGGGGACTCCTGATGTTCACTGACCAATCAACCAGGTCTAATTGATGAGTACCAGTCCAGAGTGAGATCCTGTCTCAAACACCAAACAATCAATCAAACAAACAACCTCCCCAAAACAAAAACAAAAACCCAAAGATCAACAACAACAAAAATCCAAAACCCAAGTGGGATCAGGTGAAATGTCTTACTGGGTAAGACCATGCCATTAAGGCTGACAACCTGATTTCATCCCAGGGATCCACAAGGTGGAAGGAAAAAGGCAGCTCTCAGAAGCTCTCCCTCTGTCCTCAACATGCGTGCTATATCAAACTGATACCAACACATATACACGTATGCACACAAACAAATAAGTAAAATGTAATAAAATTAGCTATTAAAAAGTGGATGACTCCTGAGAACACACACACACACACACACACACACACACACACACGCATGTATGCACACACCCAAACACACATGCCCACACACTAGAAGCTGGTTCCCTTTGAGTGGTCTCTGCCATCCTCAATGACTCATGATAGGCATGTTGGTGTTTGGCCTTTTCTGGAAGAGGAATGAGCGGCCATTGGAAAGGGGGCCTAGTTGAGGTCTCTTAGCGCTAGCTGAAGGTGAGTCACTCTAGGAAACCGCCTTACGCTGGGCAGGAACAGAGACTAGAAATAGGAAGAACCAATGCTATCCTCCCTCACTTCTTTGATTAAACCTAGAAGGCAGAAAAATTTCAGATCTTCTGGGTAGGTGCTCAGGCTAAGTTCGTGGAAGAAGGGACCTGAGATCAGACTGGAGGAAGGGCATCTGTCCAAAGAAGCCACAAGGAGAGGAAAGAGGGAGGAGCTGGGGATGCAGTGTTGCTCTTAGAGTGCTTGTGTTAATTGACAAGGTCCTGGGTTCCATCCTCAGCCCCTCATAAACCGGGTGTGGTGTGATGCCTGTCATTCCAACAGCTGGTGAGTCGACGTGAAAGGGTCAGAAGTTCAAGGTCACCCTTGGCTTCACAGTGAGTTCAAGGCCAGCCAGGCCAATCTGAGACCCTTTCTCAGAAAAAAATTTAGAAAGCTCAGAGCAGGCCATGTGCAGTAAGGAAAAGAAAAGACAGGAGAGAAGAGCAGAGAGGTTGGGAGGTGAAGAGAAAAGGGCAAAAGATGTGGAAGACCTAGAACAAAGGATTCCTGGGGAGCGGGGCTCACTGACCATAAAGACAGAGGGAAGAAAGGGAAAGATGGGAGAGCTGGTGGAATCCAGGCAGATGTTCAAGGCTGAGAGGAGCCAGAGCCACAGAGAGGGAAGCCTAGGAAATGGAAGGAGAGAAGGAGAAAGACCCCATGAGGCCTGGGGCGGGGGCTGTTCTGGAAGGAGACTCCCTGAGACTCTGCTGCACCCCTTGTTAGTGTGTGAAGCTGGTGGCCCTGAAGAGCATGGCATCATGGAGGACACGGAGGAAGAGACAGGATGAGTCAGGGGAGGGGAGAGGTGCAGAGCCCTGTGTGCGGTTCTCCATTGTTCCTCTAATGCCATTTGAAGGGGCTGGAGAGATGGTTCAATGGGCAAGACACTGGCTGCTCCTGCAGAAGACAGGATGCCGCTCACCTGGCTGGGGTTTCGGCTTTAGTCCTCTGGCCTGTGGGGAAGAGACAGTGTCAGTGTGACATCCATGCTGATCGTCCATCTGCCCCTCAGCTGTCCTCTATGTTCAGCTCCTTCAGAGGACAGGGAAGCAAAGAGACAAACCCAGACAGCCAGAGAAGAGCCTGGACTACCTCTGCTGGGCTTTTGTCCCACACAGCAACCCCTTCCCCAAATCCCTGTCAGGTCCAGACCCCACCCCATCTGTCTCCTTTGTTCCTTTACCAACCTTGAGTTCCCCTGACCCTACACCTGCTTGTCTACTCTGTGTTCTCCTCTCTCCCTTTTTGTGTCCTTAGGAACCGCCTCCTTCTGGATTGTATTTTACTCTACTGGTCTATGTGTCTTGGTGCACACTGTGCTTTTTCATTGCCACTTATTTTATGGTAGGGGTTGTGACACAATCCGTGTGGAGGTCAGAGATCAAGTTGCAGGAGTCAGTACCCTACCATATGGCTCCCAGGCTTGGGCACCAACACCATCTGGGGGCTTCTGGAGCCTTTTTTTTTTTTCAAATTTATTATTTATTTAGCTACTGTAGCTTTTTTGAGAATTTTAAAATTATGCACTTAGTATAGGGTAGATGCAGATGAGAGCAGATGCCTGTGGATTCAGGAGAGAGCTTCTGGTAGACCTGAAACTGGAGTTCCAGCCTTTGTAAACTACCTGATGTGGGTGCTGGGAGCAGAACTCAGGTTCTCTGCAAGAGCATTCAGTGCTCTTAACTGCTGAGCCATCCCTCCAGCCTCCTATTGCAACTCAATAAACTCTGGGATCAGGCAGTGGAGTGCTCCATTATCGGTCATTTCATCTCTGTTGTTGTTTATCTCATTTTGTCTTGTTTTGTCTTTGAAGGCTTCTGAACTGGAGAAGATAAACTGTTTTTGCAAAACTGCCATTGTCATTTAGATGAGAATTATATTGAGTTCACTATTTTTGTAGTATAGAAATATTTTTTTCCAAAAATTTATTTATTGTATGTATGTTTGCCTGCTTGTGTGTCTGTTTGCTGCATGTGTGCTTTGCCCCTGTGGCCGTCAGAGGAGGGCATCAGATCCCCCGGAACAGGAGTCACAGGAGCCTGTGAGCCATTGTGTGGGTGCTAGGAATCAAACCCCGGTTCTCTGCAAGAGCACCTAGTGCTCTTAACCACTGAGCCATTCCTCCAACCCCCTGATATAAACATATTAAATAATTTTTTCATTTTATGAATGAGATGTTTCCAATTCACTGCTTCCTCTTTCCTTCAACAATGTCCACCACTGTGTTTTGGAGAACAATTCATTTGGCTCCTTAGTTTAGGCTTTTTCCCCAAGTGTTTTACGTTGTAGTTTTAGTTTTAAAAATTTGTTTTTATTTGTGTGTGTTTCTGTGTGTGATAGTGTGTGCCATCTGTGTTCCCATGCCCAAGGAGGCCAGAAGAGCGCCCTGGTTGCTTGTAACTAGATTTACAGGGGGTTGTGAGCGGCTCTGAGAGGCCCAAGCCCCAGACAATCCATGATGTATTGCCCATACAGACCCTGAATGGCTTGGCTCCAAGTGCCAACCCAGTGAAAGAAACACACCCTGAAAATGGGACCAGAGCCAGGGAAAGAGACACTTTGTTCCCAAACCTAGAACTGGAGAAAAGTCCCTAGATCCCGAAACCAGGACCAAAAGAACACACTAAGTCCCTAGATTCAGAACATACTAAAGATATTCACCTTGGTCCCAAAATTAGAGTCAAAAAGGTAAAAAGAACCCAAGAAAGAAACAGTTTGGCAGAATCAGAGCCATCTCTACCCCAATACAAACCAACCAATCCCTGAGCAGGGAAAACGGACCAATCACTGAACCCCTGGGGGCTTGGAATTCCTCTCAGGCAGTTACTGACAGTTGAGAACTCCCCCCAAGCCTAGAAAGCCCCCTTACATCATAGGGGGCAGACAATCACAAGCCTGGAAGTCCAGAGGTCCCCTCACCCCACTAGGGGGCAGCCAATCACAAGCCTAGAGACTTGGAATTCCCCAAGCTTCTATATAAACCCCTCTGTTCCCTGCTTGGAGTCCCTCTCCTGGTCCTGTTGCTGCTGCTGTGTTACTACAGATGAATGGGGGGAACTGACTTGCCTTGCAATAAAGACTCTGCTTTTGCATCAGATATGATCTCAGGGTGATGTTTTGGCGATCCAGACTTTGGGCATAACATTTTGGGGCTTGTCCAGGATTCCCAAGTCCACCACAACCATCCTCCACTGAGTCTTAAGGCACCATTAACAGGTACCTTTCTCTTCTCTTTTTTGTCCATGCAACTTAAGCAGGTCTCTTACGTTGCTAACCATCCGCTTTAACATGGGGAAGGGTGGGGCTCACGTATAGCACAAGAGCTAGCTGTCCATTTAACATCTAAGAGAATGGTGGTTGGAATAGCGTGAGGGCTCACGCAATATAGTCAACTATGTCTGAGGCCTGAAGAGCTCGGGTTACCAGTACATAAGACTAGGAACCAGCATGGGATCAAACTAGACTCTCTGAATGTGGGTGACAGCTGTATGGCTGGGGCAGACTGAGGGGCCACTGGCAGTGGCACCAGGATTTATCCCAACTGCTTGTATTGGCTTTTTGGGAACCCATTCTCTTTGGATGGACACCTTGCTCAGCCTAGATATAATAGGGAGGGTCTTGGGCCTTCCCAGAAGCAATGTGTCTTACCCTCTCTGAGGAGTGGATGGGGGTGGCAAGGTAAGTGGAGGGAATGGGAAGAGGAGAGGTTGCATCGGGTGTATGAGATGGCTCCATCACCCACTACACACCAGTTCCAATCAGGAGTCTGGATTTATGTCAGGAGGTACCAACACAGGACCCTAGAGCCTTGCTAAAAGAGACCCTATGTCGTGATCCTGATCACCCCTCCTGCCATCCAAGTTAACAGGATTGCCACCTGGGTACAGCACTCGCATGTACAACTCAGAGTTGATGGAGTCGCCAGAGCCTATTCCAGACAGCACTGAGCCACACCAGAACTGGACTGTGAAGCCCAACCCCAACAACCCCTTGAGACTCAAACTTGAGGTCTTGATCTCCCGATGGCCTCGTTAGTGCCTGCTCTGTTCCTGGTCCTACTAACACCCAGCTGGGTTGCCAGTAGCCCACACCAACCCCTAAACCTCACCTGGCAACTTTTGGGTCCCCATGGAAACCTGGTCAAACAAATTACTAAGGTTTCCCCATTAGGAGTTTGGTACCCCAATATAGTGTTGGACCATTGTGAGGTAGCGGGCCCTGACTGGTTAAATAGCAAGAGGGACCTCTGGTGCTCTAGAAGGAAAGGCTGCTCACCGCCTCCAGAGGTGAAGCGTTTATGCCTGCCTGGGGTGGGGCAGATTGATGACTAAGAAGTGTGGGAACTCAGCAGAGTGTTTCTGTAAGGAGTGGGGCTGTGAGTCCACTGGGCGTACACATATGGTGGATACCCCTGTAACAACAGACCTCATCACTCTGCCAAGAGCCAGGCAGTGTCCCCGCCGATGCTAACATTTGATTTCCATGTAACATTCCCCGTCCAGGGCCTACCCCTTACCTTTGTAACCAGTAAGAATGCTCTTCGCAGACCAACAAAGAAAGCAACAGATTGGGACCAGAGATAATCTGGAGCGGCAGGGTATATGAGGGCGTAGGAATAGGAATAGTCCACCCAGGAACTTTGTTCACATTACAATTGGTTGTCACAGTTCCTACCCTCCCAATCCCCAAGAGATAGGGCCCAACAAGATACTGGCCCAGCCTGCACTATCCCTCCCCCCTACACACAAAGTACCAAGTAGCCACTCCGTTGCACTGCCTACTCCAGCTACTCTAGGGTCATAACCCCTTTTTAGGTTGCTTGAGGCCTCCTACCAGGACCAGACCTCACCCAATGCTACTAGACCAGACCTCACCCAATCCTGATGCTTGTATCTTGACACGAACCCCTTTCTGCAAAGGAGTGCTATACAAGGACATTTCACAGAATCGGACCAGCCCACACAGTGTTGCTGGCAGCAGAAGGGGGAAGCCAGGCTCACGTCACAGGCAATGAAAGGATTTGGATTTTGCTTAGGGATCATGCCGGACACCTATAAAGCCCCATGCAACCGAACAGTCCAAACACCTCCTCACAGGTTTCTTTGTCCCCCAGAGGACAGTTGGTGGGCGTGCTCTTCCAGGCTGGCTCCATGTGTCCATGGGCAGGTATGAGCCAAGGTAAGGACTTGTGTATATTGGTGCGCCTGGTCCCTAAGATAATTTCCTGGGAAACTGGATGTTCATCTACTTAGGATCCTCCAGTTTCAAGTTAAATTTTGGGAAGTGGGACAATCAATACAGCTGAGCTGAGGCAACTTCTAGACCCTTCTGCTTTCCCATCCCCTGGCTTCCTCCTGGGCAGGCCCTTTCTCCTCTGTAAAGCAAAGTGGTGGATTGATGGCGAATTGACCGAGTCAACAGAGAAGAACTGATTTTGTGACTGTGAGGTTCACAAACTGAACTCTCAGAGGCCTCACTTGGAGAACCGGCTTAAAGCAGATTCCCAGAGGGGTTAGCAGTGCAGGCCTGCAGTCAACCAAACTGAAACAACAGCAACAAAAAGACCCCAGCTACTCTAAGCAGAGGCCTCAGAGCCTGACTCTGGACTCAAGAGGAGGCCATCAGGGATCTGCCCTGGGGAGGCCGGAAGCCACCCTTAGCTCCTCAAAAGCTGTCCACCTTGCTGTTTTTAAAGACAGGGTCTCTCACTGGGACCCGAGGCCCAACAATTAGGCTAGTGTGACTAGTCATCAGCCTCGGGGATGATCTTGTCCCTCTGCTCAGCACTGGGACTACAAGAATTGTGGTGACGAATCCTCAAGCTTGTGAGGCAAGAACTTTACTGACTGAGCCATCACCTGAGCCCTAGGATCTGAGCTGTCAACAATCCCCTTCGATGACTCTGGGGCAGACTGTCCTGTGGAAACACTCGGGAAGTGTGATGGGGATGCAGTCTGGACACTTACCTTTCCTCCTCTTCCACCTGAGGAACACCATCAATCCCAAAACCCCAGCCAGGAGCACAGCAGCAGCCACAGCCAACCCAACTGTGGTTCCCAGATCCTGAGTCTGATTCCCGCTCATCTGGCCTTCAGAAGTTGCAGTGGTGGGACTTCGAGCGGTGCTTCCAGGGGCTGGGAAGAGATGAAGGAAGTCAGCTTCAGCATGAACTTCCCCAGTGGGAATAAAGATTCTAGAGAAGCCTCTGCAGCACTCTTTGCCATCAGATACTGAAGCAAGGAACTCCAAGGAACTGGAGACACCCAAGGAGTCTCAAGCTGGGAGAAGGAAAAGGCTGAAGCCTGGAGCCATAGAACTAGTCTACCAGAGAGTTCACAGAGTTCTGACAACTCCTCAGATCACCGTGCAGGAGAAACTGAAGACAGAGGATGATGGCTCACTATGGGTGGGGCCACACCAGAACTGGGACTGCTTGGCTATTCATATGTCTTGCCTTCTATTTAAGCTTAAACCTCATGTCAGGACCTGTCAAAATCCCAAATATGGAGTTGGGGGGGTTGTCACTGGACGTCTTTGTTCCTCTTCCCAATCTGGTCATGCTAAGCAAACCTCTTTCCTCTGCTTTTCACTGTGACCCATCTCTCTAATTGTCCTGTTGAGGACAGGTGGCCAAGCCTGGCTTGTTAGAGCTCAGACCCTACACTCAAGTAACAAGTAGGTTCTTCTTGGATGGGGAAATGGACATGGGTATCCTGTCTCCTTTGGAGGATGCGGGATGGGGAACAGTTATTGGAAGCTCACACAGAAAGAAGGGAACAGATGCTGAGGCTGAGATCGGGTGAGTAATGACAACTCTACTTCCTGGTAGGAACGTCCTCAGACGCTCATGTCATCCCTTACAGAGACCAATCTCTAAGTCACCCAGATCTAAACAGTCATTTTCTAGTAACAGTCCTTGTTAGAATAGAAGTAGCCAGGCGGTCCAGTGGCTTACAGCGCATTCATTTTGTGGAGCCAGAGCAGCCATCATTACTATTCAGTTCCAGACTTTTTTCTTTCTTTTTTTCCTATTTGGTTGCTCTGTGTACCCTGACTGTCCTGGAGTGTTCTCTCTCTCTCTCTCTCTCTCTCTCTCTCTCTCTCTCTCTCTCTCTCTCTCTCTCTCTCTCTCTCTCTCTCCCTCACTGCCCTCAAACTCCCTCAGATTCAATTGCCTCTCTTCTCCAAGTGGTGAAATTAAAGGCATACACCACCACTACCCAGCTTCCAGATCTTTTTTAAATAAGAATTTCCTTAGCTGTCCTGATTTTAGCAGAGAGTGTTGGCAAATGTGTGTGTGTGTGTGTGTGTGTGTGTGTGTGTGTGTGTGTTTGTATGCGTGTGTGCATTACCTTCTTTCCCAGAATGTCCCAAGAGGGCAAAACCAAAATCAAAGTTATTGGATGTGGTTGAGTAATGACATAGAAGAAAGGAGTCTCATCGGCCACTGTCATGGATAAGGTTAGAGTCACTAAGAAAGTGTAGTCCCGAGAGGAGAAAAGGCAGGTCAGCAACTGCGGAGATGGCTCAGTCCAGAAAGCACTTGCCCTGTGCTCTGGTTAGTTATTGTGTCAATTTGACAAAGCTGTAGTTATCTGGGAATGAGACCTCAGCTGAGAAAATGCCTCCATCAGATTGCCCATAGGCAAGTCTGTAGGACATTTTCTTGATTTGATTGATGTGGGAGGGCACAGCTCACTGTGGGTGGTGCCATGTCTGCACTGGTGGTCCTGGATGCTTTAATCAAAGCAGGCTGAGCAAGCCCAGAACACAAACCAGTAAGCAGCCCCCCTCCATGGCTTCTGCTTCAGTTCCTCTTCCAGGCTCCTGCCTGGGATTCCTGCCCTGACCTCCCTTGATGATGGGTTGTGATTGGGATGTGTAAGCAAAATAAACCTTTTCATCCTCAAGTCCTTTGGTCAAGGTGTTTTTCACAGCAATAGAAATGCCAGCTAGGACACCTCTGAAGAACAAAGGCCTGAGTCGCAACCCCAGGGCCCTGTGCCTGGTGCTATACACTTGTAATCCCAGCACTGCAGGGGGAAGACGGACAGATCCCTGGGCTCACTGCCAGCTGGCCTAGCCCACTTGGTGAGTTCCAGGCCAGAGAAAGAACTGAGAGAGAGAAAGAGAGAGAGAGAGAGAGAAAGAGAGAGAGAGAGAGAATCACCAGGAGTCTTTTTGCTTAGACATGAAAGATAAAAATTGCAAAGGAACATATTGTTGAATTCGGTTACAAAAATGAAATTATGTGAAAAAAATTAAACCAATCACAGGATTCTTTCTCAATACTTGTTGCAATTATTTCTCTGGTTGTGATTTTTTTGCACTAAATGTGGAAATTTTGGTCGGATAAACACAATTCTTTTGGGGTCTGGGGATGTAGCTCATGTGATAGAGTGTTTGCCTAGCATGCACAAGGCCCGAGTCTCAGCTCAGGCACTGCACACAGGAGTGGTGACATAACCTTGTGATCCCAGCACTTGGGAAGTGGAGGCTGGAGGGTCAGGAGTTCAAGGTCATCCTCAGCTATATAGTACTTTTTGGGCTAGCCTGGGCTACATGAAACTGTCTTTTAAAAAAATGGAAAGAAAAGGAAGATGTCTTTTTATCATTAATTTTAATATTTTAAAAACAATGGGCAGGAATATTCAGCTAATGAATTAATTTTAAAAATACTGATGAAAGAACCCATAGTGGCCATGAGATGTAACTCGGTAACAGAGCCCTGATCTAGCATGCATGTGGCCTCAGGGACCATCTGAAGTCCTGCTTCAAGAAGAAAAACATGGTGTGTCTCACTGAAGCTGAGAAAAGTGCGGCTGCCTTAAATTGACCATTCTACTGAGCTCCTCGTAGAGTATCACAAAGGCTGAGAGAAATTAGGAAAAGAGGAAGAGGAAGGAGGTTGGGAAGAACAGAAGGTCATTTAGGGAAACAAACATGTAGGAAGCAAAGAATCATAAACAAAAGGCTGCCTGGCTAGTTCTGACTGTGGACTTTATACTGAACCAGTACAGGGGTTAAGGTGAGGAGTGGGAAGTTTGGGCAGCTGGTTACCGCTGCAGCCACCTGGAATTGTGGGGGTTGTGTCTGCCCCTCTGCTGCAGTGGAAAGCCTAAGGGGCAGCGATCCCAACAGGAGCAGGTACAGGGAGCCACCATGAGGGAGCAAGCAGGAGCCAGAAACCACTGTGGGTCCAGGTGCAAGACACCGAGGGAGCAGGCCAGAGCCAGAGAACTCTGTAGGACCAGGCCAAAGCCAGGGACCTCAACGGGAACAGGTTCAGGCCATGGATATCTACAGAAACAGGCCTGAAACAGCAATCTCCACTGGAGCAGGCCTGAGGCAGAGACCTCCACAGGAGCAGGTACAAAGGAACAACCACTGAGGAAGCAGGCCGGAGCCAGAGACCCCTGTGGGAATAGGCATGTGTCAGGGACCTCCAAGGGAGCAGGCCCAAGACAGGGGCATCTGGGAGAGCAGGCCTAAGCCAGCTACCTCAGCCAGAGCAGGCCCAAAACAGCAGCCTTGACAGGAGCAGGTACGAGGGAGCCACCGCTGAGGGAGCAGGCCCGAGCTAGAGACCTCCTCCAGAGCAAGCTCCAACCAGCAACCTCCACAAGAGCAGACCTGAACCAGCAACTTCCACAAGAACAAGCCCAAGGCAGCAACCTCCATGGAAGCAGCCCCACATGACCCCTGGTACTGCAAAGCAACCCCAAGGAGCACTGAGCTACCTTCAGGAAAACCGAGTGCCCTCTGGGTGACTGGAACCATGGCCCTGACTGCACCACTGGATGCAACCATCTGCGTCTTGGATCCACTGACACCTGGAAGATTGATCACCTGAGACACAGACAGCCCCAACTACACCAATCAGTGGAAAAGATGGGTATACTAAGTAAGAACACACTCAATACCACAGAGCAACAGAACACCAATAAAAACTAGTGGCCCTACAACAGAAAAACTTGAACAACCAAATATAGATGAAGCACAAGAAAATGACTTAAAAAATAACTTTAAAAGAATGTTTGAGGCCCTTAAAGAAGAAATGAAAAATTCCCTCAAAGAAATGGGAAAAAAGACAAAAAAGAATTGAAAAAAAATCAACAAATCCCTTCAAGAAAACCAAGAAAAAGCAACCAAACAGGTGAAAAAAAAATTAAAGACTTGAAAGTCAAAATAGAGACAATAAAGAAAACACAAACTGAGGGAATTATAGAAACAGAAATTATGAAAAATGATCAAGAACCATAAATGCAAGCATAAACAGCAGAATACAAGAGATGGAAGAGAATCTCAATCGCTGAAGACACAATAAAGGAAATAGACTCATCAGTCAAAGAAAACATTAAATCTAACAAAAGCTTAACACAAAATATCCAAGACATATGGAACACCATGAAAAGACCAAACCTAAGAATAGTAAGGATAGAAGAAAGAGAAGAACTCCATCTCAAAGGCACAGAAAATATATTCAAGAAAATTATAGAAGAAAATTTTCCCAAGCTAAAGAAAGATATACATATGAAGATACAAGAAGCTTATAGAACACCAAATAGTCTGAATAAAAAAAAGTCCCCTTGCCACATAATAATCAAAACACTAAACATACAGAATAAAGAAAGAATATTAAGAGCTGCAAAGTAAAAGGCAAAGTAATATATAAAGGCAGACCTATTAGAATTACACCTGACCTCTCAATGAAAAAAAAAATGAAAGCCAGAAGGTCCTGGTCAAGCGTTATGCAGACAGTAAGAGACCATGGATGCCAGCCCAGACTACTATACCCAGCAAAATTTTCAATCACCATAGACAGGCAAAACAAGAAATTTCATGACAGAACCAGATTTAACCAATACCTAGCCACAAACACAGCCCTTCACAAAGCACTAGAAGGAAAACTCCAACCCAAGGAAGTTGGCTACATCCACAAAAACACAGACAATTGATGATCTCACAGCAGCAAATCCCAAAGAAGGGAAAAACACAATAACATCACCAATAATAAAAACTAAAATAACAGGAGATAGCAATCACTGGTCATTACTTAATATAAATGAACTAAACTCACCTATAAAAAGACACAGACTAAGAGAATGTATACAAAAACAGAATCCATCCTTCTGCTGAATACAAGAAACACACCTCAGCCTCAAAGACAGACATAGCCTCAGAGTAAAGCGTTGGGGAAAAAAAATTCCAATCAAATGAACCTAAGAAACAAGCTGGTGTAGCTATCCTAATATCTAACAAAATAGACATTAAACTAAAATCAATCAAAAGAGACAAAGAAGGACCTTTCATATTAGTCACAGGAAAAATCCATCAAGAGTAAACCTCAATACTGAACATCTATGCCTGAAATGCAAGGGCACCCTCATATGTAAAAGAAACACTTCTAAAGTTTAAATCATACATTAAACCCAACACTAATAGTGGAAGACTTCAACACCCCACTTTCACCATGGCACAGGTCAGTCAAACAGAAAATTAACAAAGAAATAAGGGAACTAAGAGATGTTATGACTTAAATGGACTTAACAGATCTATAGAACATTCCATCCAAACATAAAAGAATATACCTTCTCCTTAGCACTTAATGAAACCTTCTCAAAAATTGACCACATACTAGGTAACAAAGCAAACCTCAACAGATACAAAAAAAAAAAAATGGAATTACCCCATGTATCTTACCGGATCATCATGGCTTAAAATTAGAATTTAACAGCAACACTAATTCCAGAAATCCCACAAACACTTGGAAATTAAACAGTGCTTACCTGGGTCATCAATGGGTCAAGGAAGAAATAAAGGAAGAAATTAAAGACTTCCTATAATTCAGTGAAAATGACCACACAACATACCCGAATTTATGGGAAACAACGAAAGCAGTGTTAAGAGGAAAGTTCATAGCACTAAATGTCTACATAGAGAAGCTGAAAAAAATCTCACACTAGTGAGTTAAGAGGACATTTGAAAACTCTAGAACAAAAAGAAGCAAACTCACCCAGTAGGACTAGATTTCAGGAAATAATCAAATTGAGAGCTGAAATCAGCAAAACAGAAACAAAGAAAACAATACAAAGACTCAATGACTCAAAGAGTTGGTTCTTTGAGAAAATCAACAAAATAGACAAACGTTTATCCAAACTAACCAAAAGGCAGAGAGAGAATATCCAAATTAACAAAATCAGAAATGAAAAGGGGGATATAACAACAGACATTGAGAAAATCCAGAGAATCATTAGGTAATATTTTGAAAACCTATACTCCACAAAATTAGAAAATTTAAAGGAAATGGACAACTTTCTGAATAAATATCACTTTCCAAAATTAAATCAAGACCAGATAAGCAAATTAAAAAGAACTATAACAGCTAAAGAAATAGAAACAGTCATCAAAAGTCTCCCAACCAAAAAAAAATCCCAGGGCCAGAGAGTTTCAGTGCAAAATTCTACAAGATTTTCAAAGAAGAACTAATACCATTATTCCACAAATTGTTCTACAGAATAGAAACAGAAGGAATATTGCCAAACTCTTCTTATGAGGCTACAATGACCCTGATACCTAAACCACATAAAGATATTACTAAGAAAGAGAATTACAGACCAATTTCATTCAGGAATATTGATGCAAAAATACTCAATAAAACAATAGCAAACAAAATATAAGAACACATCAAAACCATCATCTACCATGATCAAGTTGGCTTCATCCCAGAGATGCAGGGATGTTTCAACACACAAAAATCTGTCAATGTAATTTATCATATAAATAAACTGAAAGAAAAAACATATGATCATTTCATTAGATGCTAAAAATCCTTCAACAAAATC
This sequence comes from Alexandromys fortis, assembly GCF_014885135.2. Taxonomy (NCBI): domain Eukaryota; kingdom Metazoa; phylum Chordata; class Mammalia; order Rodentia; family Cricetidae; genus Alexandromys; species Alexandromys fortis. The sequence goes on from NW_026068353.1 coordinate 82,305, forward strand.
CAACATCCCTTCATGACAAAGGTCTTGGAGAGATCAGGGATACAGGAAACATACCTAAACATAATAAAGGCAATATACAGCAAGTCAACATCAAACTAAATGGAGAGAAACTCAAAGCAATCCCACCGAAGTCAGGAACAAGATAAGGCTACCCACTCTTTCCATATCTCTCTAAAATAATTCTTGATGTTTTGGCAATAATAATAAGATAACAAAAAAAAGATCAAGGGGATTCAAATTGGAAAGGAAGAAGTCAAACTTTCGTTATTTGCAAATGATATGATAGTTTACATAAGCAACCCTAAAAATTCTACCAAGCAGGATACAAGATTAACACCCACCCCCCCAAAATCAGTAGCCCTCCTTTACACAGATGATAAACGGGCTGAGAAAGAATATCACCCTTCACAATAGCCACAAATAGCATAAAATTTCTTGGAGTAACTCTGACCATTTAAGTGAAGATCTGTACTACAAGAACTTTAAATCTTTGAAGAAAGAAATTGAAGAAGACAACAGAAAATGGAAAGATCCCCCATGCTCTTAGGTAGGCAGAATTAACATAGTAAAAATGACAGTCTTACCAAAAGCAATCTACAGATTCAATACAATGCCCAGCAAAATTCTTCACAGACCTTGAAAAAACAATACTCAATTTCATATGGAAAAGCAAAAAACCCAGAATAGACAAAACAATCCTGTACTATAATGAACTTCTGGATGCATCACAATCCCTGGCTTCAAACTCTACTTCAGAGTTACAGTACTGAAAACAGCCTGGTTATTATCATTAAAAACAGGCATAAGGACCAATGGAACCCAATTGAAGACCCAGATATTAATCCACACTACTTCAAACACCTGATTTTTGACAAAGAAGCAAAAAATATCAAATGGAAAAAAGAAAGCATATTTAACAAATGGTGCTGGCATAACTGAATATCAACATGTAGAAGAATGAAAATAGATTCATATCTATTGCCATGCACAAAAATCAAACAAATAGATCAAAGACCTCAACATAAAACCAACCACACTGAACCTCATAGAAAAGAAAGTGGGATGTACACTTGAATGCACTGGCACAGGAAACCACTACCTAAATATAACTTCAGCAGCACAGATACTGAGAGAAACAATTAATAAATGGGACCTCCTGAAACTGAAAAGCTTCTGTAAAGCAAAGGACATGGTCAACAAGACAAAACAACAGCCTACAGGATGGGAAAAGATCTTCACCAACCCCATGTCAGACAGAGAGTTGATGTCCAAAATATACAAAGAAATCAAGAAATTGATCATTAAAAGAACAAATAATACAAGAAAAAAATGGGGTACAGACCTAAACAGAGAAATCTCAACAGAGGAATCTAAAATGGCTGAAAGACACTTAAAGAAATGCTCAACATCCTTAGCCATCAGAGAAATGCAAATCAAAACAACTCTGAGATTCCATCTTACACCTTTAGAATGGCCAAGATCAAAAACACTGATGACAACTTATGCTGGAGAGGTTGTGGGGAAAAGGGAATACTCCTGCATTGCTGGTGGGAGTGCAAGCTGGTACAGACCCTTTGGATATCAGTATGGGAATTTCTCAGAAAATTAGTAAACAACCTTCCTCAAGACCCAGCAATACCACTTTAAAGTATATACACAAAGAATGCTCAATTGTACCAAAAGGACATGTGCTCAACTATGTTCATAGCAGCATTGCTTGTCATAGCCAGAACCTGGAAACAACCTAAATGACCCTCGACCATTGAATGGATAGGTAAAATATGGTACATTTACACAATGGAGTACTATACAGCAGAAAAAATGACATCTTGAAATTTGTGGGCAAATGGATGGATGTAGAAACCATCACAGTGAGGTAACCCAGACAAGAGTATCAACAGGGCTTCATAGCTCTTCAGTCTAGACCAAAACAGTCTCCCCAAAATCAAGATAGTAGGGAGACAAGCGATAGCGTGAGCTCCAGCAGAGGCCGTGTGTCTACTGGTTGAGAGACGCTTGGAGGTAAAAGGGACTTTGTGTGGTCTGTCGGTCACCAGCATGACCTCAGGCAGGGGTTGAATTCTGCCCGTGTCTGTGTCTCTCCATATATAATGACCACAGAGTACCCAGCAGTGGTGATGGGTGGGCAGAGCAATGCCCAAACAGTGACTAGGCTGGGCCTGAGTGCACTCTGTGTGGAAGCTGAAGTCACAGCTGCCACAGAGGAGGTGAAGTGGCCAGGAGACCTGATCATGGTGAGAACGTGAGGACCTATGTGAGAAGATGGAGGATTCTGAGTAAGGAGGGAGAAGAGGGCAATGAGGAAGGGGGATTAAAAAAACTGGTGTGAGGAGAGGTGAAAGATGTGTCTTAGAGACTGATGAAGTAGGGAGACCCAGAGGAGGAGGGGTAAACATGGGAACCAGAAGGCACCCTCTGTGGAAGGCACGAGATATGGTGTAAACCGGGAAATAATGGAGACCCAGACACAGCACCAAGTAAAGGCTGCTCCATCCTGGAGAGGCCACACCCACATGGATATATAGCAATGAGGGCAGGGGTGAGCAGGGCAGTAGTGAAGTTTGGAGAAAGGAGCAGGAGACTGGGCATCTGGGAAGAGCTGAGGACCGGGAGTGGGGTAGGAGTGGAGTGGGGGGGGCACCGTAAGGGGGCAGCTCAGGAAGAGCAGCTAAAGCTTGTGGATGGTTGTGGGGAAGAGGAAGGAGGAAGTTGGCAGAGCTCTGCGGAGAAGACAGAACACACGAGAGGAACTGTGGGAAGGATCAGAAATGTAAGATCCCTAATGACATGTATGGTTCAAGAAAATCAGGGCAACGAGGAACTGACTGACCAGGGATGTACTCACCTTGAGTGATAGTGAGGTGGGTCCCATCATTTGACTGAAACATCTGTATGTCTTTACTTGTGTTCAGACGAACTTGGCAGAAGTATACTGTCTGGTCCTTCTCCTTCAAGTCCAGGATTCTGAGGACTCCAGATGTCTGAGGCTGTGTCCAGTTCAGGATGAGTCGGTTCTTAAAATGCTCATGTATGAAACCCGAGGAGGAGTTGTAGATCAATCCCCCATGGAAGTTCTTCCATCTCCAGAGAATCGTCATCTGTGAATCCTGTGCCAACTCCCAGGGGAAGTAGAAGGAGAAGCTGATCTCGATGAAGCTGCCCTGCACACCAGAGAGGCATGCTGGTTGTTCCACCCGATAGCCATTTACTCTGTTGGATCCTGATGAGTTCCCTGGGAAGGATGGGGGAGAATCTGAAGTCATGGAAGGGGATAGAAAGGAAAACCCAGTGTTTCCTGAGTCTTCACCCATAGGGACTGTCTCTATGTCCCACTGCTCCATACGGGACAGGACAGACAACAAAGGGCTGGACTGGACCCACTCTGAGGATGAGCTCTCTCTTGGGGTACAGGGGTCAGGCTGGCTCCTCTAGCAGTCACCTGTCCACATGACAGCCCACTCTTCCCAGCCACACTGGTCTCTCCTATGGTTAAGGCAGATGGCTGCTAGCAAGGTCCCCACCACTCACCACCACTCACCAGGTTGCACACACACTGCTGTCAGCAGCAGAAGCAGGACCCATGCTATGACCCCATTCCCTCCGTGAAATGAGACCAGCAGAGCCATCAGGCAGGAGAGAAGGAACTGTGGAGGAAGCCTGGGGCACTCAGGATTCAGGAGAGAATCAGGGTAAAGGGATCCACATCCCCCAGGCCTTCTCATGTAGAGGACTGAGTGGGGGCGGGACCTCTGCCTCTCCACCTCCTTGTGGCCTGCAACTTCCTTTATCATTCTGGCTTCTTCTTTCCCATGATGCAGAAGATCCACCCTTGTGAGACAATGGCCGAACTCTTGAGCCCAGCCCTGATTTGGGCAGGAAGATATAGAATTGACCTCACCAGGCCAGCTCTCCTCTCTTACACCTAGGCTTCCTGTCCTATCCAGACTTGCCCATTTCCTATGTGGTCTGTAATTGCTTTGTTTCCTCATCTCCATAATTCCCTTCACTCCCTCCCCTCCCCCAATCTATTTTTCATTGTCCCCCCACCTTCTGGTTGTTTTTGTCTCTCTAGTAACCTCAGGTAGAGAAGTGGTCAGGTTCTGCTCACTTCAGACACAATGAGGAAGGAAGTGATGGGGACACACATTCTGATCCCAGACTTAGAAGAGTTCATCACTACCCTGTGTCTGCTCTTTGCCCTGTTGTTGCCTTTCAGGAACTCTTCACAGCGCCCCAGCAAACCCAAAACCCAGTGGACACTCTGGCCCAAGCTACACACTGCTGCTGAGTCTGTGACTTCCCTGGCTTCCTGGGTGATCCCCTTCTTCTCAACAGTGACTCCTTTTTTTTTATTGATTTTTATTATCCTCTACATTTTTCTCTGCTCCCCTCCCTGCCTTTCCTCTCTCATATATACCACCCCAAGGTCCCCATGTTCCAAATTTACTCAGAAGATCTTGTCTTTTTCTACTTCCCATGTAGATTAGATCTATGTAAGTCTCTCTTAGGGTCCTCATTGTTGTCTAAATTCTCTGGGATTGTGGTTTGTAGGCTGGCTTCTTTGCTTTATGTTTAAAAATCACCTATGAATGAGAACATGTGATAATTGTCTTTCTGTGTCTGGGGTACCTCACTCAAAATAAAATTTATTAGCTCCATCTATTTTTCTGCAAAATTGAAGATGTCATTATTTTTTTTTTCTGGTGGGTAGTACTCCATTGTGTAAATGTACCACATTTTCCTTATCCATTCTTCGGGCGAGGGGCATTTAGGTTGTTTCCAGGTTCTGGCTATGACAAACAAAGCTGCTATGAACAAAGAATCAGAGAAGCCCTGGCACATGTCACATGACTGGCACACAGCAAGTGACTGGACTTCAGTCCCATCAGGTTCTTGTATTCCTCCACTCTACACTGACTTCTGGCTGCCTGCTCGGTGCAGCCTCTGAACTCCACTCAAGGCTGATAGATCTTCTTCTGAGCTCCTGGGAGGACAATCCCACAGAACACTTGAGAGATTCCCTCTGGCTGTGACTGTTCCAGAACATTCTTTGGATGAAATGGGCAAAGAAGGCTCAGAGCAGCAATGTGTCACTCGTGACATAATGCCTGGGACATCTCTGAGAGTGGACACAGCTGACCTGTGTTAGGAATAGAGGAGTAAGAGATGGGGGCAGAGGCTGTGTTGGCCACGGGGAGCTGCTCTACGAGGGCCATCCCACCCTTCTCCATGACAGGATACCATCAGTTCCCTGGAGGGCTGGAAGACGTGATTGTACCACGGGGAAGTGGCGTCATTCTGCCTGAGTGACATGTGCAGAGGTGAATCCCCAGTTCCTTAGATTCCTGGCATTGACTGCCTTCTCCATGCTCCCCTCAGGTGGCTATGCAGACTGCCTCCCATCAATTCTGCCTTCTCTGCCTTCCTCACAGTCCCCATGGTCCTCTGATTCCTTGACCTGAGCCAGAATAAGTTCTCATGGCCTCACTACCGGCTGCACATGGACACAGTTCTTTATCCATCCATCCTGCCCTTGGAGACCCCAAGCACAGACAGGGCCTATTGAACCTGTCAGAAACCCTCCCCCAACTCCTTTACTGGATGCAGTCTGATGTAATCCAGGCTGGGCCTTGAACTTGTTACATAGCCAAGGATGACCTTGACCTCGTACAGATCCTCTCTATTCTCCCAAGAGCTGGGTGACAGCCCTGACCCATCATGCATTTATTCTCTGCTGGAGAGAGAACCCAGGGTTCTGTGCCACCAATGAACCCTTAGCCTCAGTAAGGTCTGAGAGGGGCCCTCATGGTCATGTGTACTCACCTCCAGGGTTTCCCGAGCCCTGTTGAACACTCTGGGGTCTGTGGGTAAAGGGTAACTCCATTTCTAAGTCACCAAGGAGAGGTTGGGCCTGATGAGGCTGCCATGTGCCCCTGCTGGTCAACAGCTTTTTTATACAAAAGGCTCTGGTTGGTCCTTAAGGATCCCAGCCAGGGCTTGTGCTCAGCCTCACTGCTGCCACCTGCTGGCCTCTGAGTCTCAAGTCATAGGATCTGTTGTTTCAAGTCCTGGACTCTGCTGGATCCCCCATAGGGCCCTGCTGTGGGATGACTTCTGTCCAGGATACTATAATTAGTTTCCTGCAGTGACAACCGTGTTTTCCCCAATAACAGTGACTTGGCCCTGCAGCCGTGATGCTTTCACAGGGCATGGGCACTTTCTGTGGAAGAGCAACCTTGGCTCAGTGTGCACACTGGGGCTTTTGTGTGCATGTGACCATGGGCCTGGCAGGTTACAGTGTTAGAACCTGGCTGCTGCTCAGGCTGTAGCTTGGGTATACACTGCCTTCACAGACCAAATAAGTAAGTGCAATTTAAATATTTAACCCAAGGTGGGCTAGGCATGGTGAGGCAAGACTTTAATTCTAGAGTTTAGGAGGCAGAGAAAGAGGCAAGTGGATCTCTGCGTTATAGGCTCCCTAGTCTATATATCCAGTCTATATAGCCTGGTCTGTATACCCAGGCCAGCAAAGGTAAGACTCTGTCTCAAAAAGGAAAAGCAAGCCTACAAATAAAAACAAAACCAAGCAACAAAATCCTATAAAAACACAAAAGAGCCGAATGTACATGATATCTGAGGTTGTCCTCATGCACATACATGAGCACACAGTTATTTGTGCACATCTGCCCCTGCACACAGACACACACACCGTTATCCAAGGCAATTTCACAGAGGATGTGCCACCACGTGTTTAACCAGTCCTCCTCCTGAGTAAACATGGCGTCCCCAGGCCAGGCTCTAAGAGTCTTCAGACTCCAGTTCCTGATAAGGTCCCTAGCATTCAGACTCTGATTTTATACCCATCTGTGTTTTCCAATAACAGCAGTGGCTGAAAACAGGCTTAATTTTTCCTATTTCTGTCTGAACCATCCAATTTCAGAAACTTCCCTCAAATAACAACAGTGTAGGGCCTATGGGACCTGATGCAGTGGAAAATCTCATTGATGACAACTGTTCATTTGTCTACCCTTTTCCTGTCACACATAGCATACAGAATCCAGATGGACCCCAAAATAACTCACCCAGACTGGGTCCTGAAGAGAGTTAGGGAGATGCTAGAGGGGATGGCAGAAGGATGGGGGCTGGTGGTGTAGACAGGACACTCAGGCTGCACTAGGACATTACAGTAGCACCGATGCCCCGCCCCCATCTGACCTCTTCTTTCTCCCCTAGGACGACATCATCATCTTCATCTCCCACATGTGCCCCACACCTCAGCATGAGCACCTCCCTGCACCACAGTAGAGGGAAGCAACAAGAAGAGACTCTGTAGTGTGTCCTAAAGGCCCAGTGAGTGAGGTTGTGTGACCTACTCCTCTGGATTAAGTCTCCAGGTTTTGCTGTTGCCCAAGATCAGAGAGAGAAACTCATGAATCAACAAGTTTGAGGTCACAAAAACTAAGAATCTCCTAGTCCCCTCTGCAACACCATATATTTTGCTCTAAAAAGTCAAAAAGACAAAGAAAAAACAGCAAACAAACTATTAACAGACAGTGCGTACATAGTGGCACATGACAATATCCCAGCACTCTGTAGGCCAAGGCAGGTGGATTTCTGTGAGTTAGAGAACAGCCTACTCTACGTAGAAAATTACAGAACAGTCAGAGTTACACACTGCCATCTCAAAAACAAAAATACAAACAAAAAAAAAGATAACCTACTAGATTGAAAATTTTGTCCGAGTGAATCTAGAGAGAAAACTAGTGACATCTCAAGTTCTTTGTCGCCAACCAAAGTGAACTAAGATGACCTGCCTCCATCCCCTTTCTGTATTATTTGCAGTTTTGCTTAGCTTTGGTTTGTTGGCTTCAAGACGGGGTCTCCTGTGTGGCAGTCTGGCTTCAAACTCAATGGGTACTAATGATAGCCTCCAATTCATGATCTTTCTATTTCTACCTGTCAATCATTGGGATTACAGGCTTATGTCACCATGCCCAGTTCCCTTTAGTACATTTTGTTACTGACTGGCTCATGCCAGGGAACACTAGTCTCAAAAACTAGAACCCAACGTCTTCTTCATACTTGGAACACAATGTTTCCTTGACCCAATGGGAGTTTGTTCTGGGTTAAAGAACCTAAACGTTGTCAAGATTGTTGATTTTGTGTAGGTCTGCGTTATTTGCCTCTTGAATCTTCTTGTTTTGAACAACGAAAACTGACCTGGCAAGTCACTTAAACATTTAAATAACAGCTCTAAAGTTCCTTCTCTCTGCCCAACTACTGGGAGAGTAGAGTTGATGAATGGACACTACTTTAGATGACTGGCCAGACCACCATAACGGCAGCCTGCTTGTGTGAACACCTCAAGGTGAAGAACCAGCCTGTCTCCATCTTAGCCTTAAAAGTCATCTTAAAGTAAAAACAAATTAGGTTCATTTCTGCTTATGATTAAACCTCTGTAGCTCAAGGTCTTGGTTTTGCCCCACCTATACCCTTAACTATACATGGTTCCATACTGCCTGTTCCAGGAATGACAATCATGTCTTTATTTTTTTTTTAAAAAAAATGTTTATAACTGTTTTGTGACTCTACCTTTGTTTCAGAAGCTTATGAATGACTTGTGATGCCCACCCTCCAACCACGTCATGGTTTCAGGAGGACTATCTTGTTATGTTTATGTTTTGCTCCTGTAACACAGACTGTTTCACCCACTAAAATCCTTTATTTGGAAACCCCTTCCTGAGCTACAGAAGACTTGTCTTCCTTACATTCAAAGTGATGACCTCTTGAACCCTACCTTAGGTTAGGCAGCTCTTATACACAAATTAAAAACTTGCTTTAATCAATTGCTTGCTTTAATTAATTTGATCATGATATGTTGGGTTGGCAGTCTACCTACGGCATCTTTGGCATTAACTCAGTGATGCCCGGAGGAGACACCACCCCAGCTTCCAAGGTTACTGGGACCATGGCCGCTGCTGAGTTCAGCCTCAGGAGCCTTGGATCCAGTTACACCACAGCAGGCATCTCACAGATGATTCAATAGACTTCACTTTAGTCATGAGAAGCCTTGGTGACTTCTCCATATCCCTCCATCTTCAGCAAGCATCATGTGGTTGGGGTCATTTTCCCAATGACTCAGCTAAGTCCAATGATTGATATGCACTCAAGGCTTCTGATTGGTGGATCTCAATCAAACATGCCCATGAACCTCTTCTGGCTATAAAAAGCAGCCTGATTTTGATTCTTACTAGTCAGTCTGCTGTCCTTATGTCCCAGCATGCTCTTTGGTAGAAGCTAACTGGTTGACTATCAAATGTTAAGACACCCTGGACTTGAAAAGGAAGTCTTGTCCTAGGGGAGACTCCAGAGACCAGAATATCCACAAGGCAGGAAATCAGGAAAGTTGGTGCATGTAGATGGGCCTGTGGGGAATGGAAACCCAGCAGGGGACCCAAGCAAGCCATGAACTGAAGAGAAGCTTGGAGGGTCAGGAACTGTAGATGAGATAGCTGTGAGGATAGATGAGAGGAAGAGAGGAACAGGGATCCCCATGCAGTGGTTCTCAGTGTGGACCATGGTCCCTGCTTCTCTCAGTGACGCTGCTCCTGGACACAATCTGCTACTCTCTTAGATGTCACACATGAGTTGGGGGGTCAAGGGAGATTTATTGAATTTATTATTAATTCCATAGAGTGACAGGAAGCAGCACAGTAAGGCTCTCAGGAACAGAGACAGAAAATTTGACCTGGTTTCTAAGGAGAGGAAATCAGAGTCTACATGGCAGAAGTGGGGGTTCTCTTCTTGTACCCCCTGTTCAGGGACAAGATGTATCTGAGATCAGGACTGTAGCCATGCTCTCTGATTCTAAGGCAGAAGACAGGGAGGAGAGTGAGATGCAGGGTGTGTGGCCAGCAATCCCTACTTTGATGGAAAATGGTCACCTTGGTGAGATGCTGGGGCTTGGAAGTCTGGTAGCAGCAGATAACAGACAATGTCTCAGCAGATGCCTATGGGTGACCCTGAAAGGAAGGGTAGGAGTTTCCAGAGTTAGTCTTCCTGTACATTTGGGTGACTAGAAACCAAACCCAGGTTATAGGCCTAGGCAGCAGCACCTTTTCTCACAGTTAAATTGCTGGACCACACTATTTTTGGTTCATTAATATGTAATTTTAAAATGCTACATTTAAAATAAATTTAGAAAATATTATGACCATGATTTAATTCTGGAAAATCCACATTGTTTTTTCTGACAGAGCTTCTGACTGGCTTGGAGCTCAGCAATAAGGCTACAGTAGCTGGACAGCCAGTCCCAGAGCTCTACCAGGCCCTTGCTTGTCCAGGGCTGGGATTACAAATTCCTGCCACCTACCTGGCTTATATTGTGGGTTCTTGGGATCAAGCACAGGTCTTCTTGCCAAGGGCAAGGCTTTTCTGACAATCATCTCACTAGGACGCTTGCCTGCCTCTCAAAACAATCTTCCCCAGGCAGCCCCTCACCTGCTCCTTGGGATGACAGCCGCTCACCTGGCTGGGGTTTCAGCTTTAGTCTGCTGGCCTGTAGGAGAAGAACCAGTGTCAGTGTGGCAGCCATGCTGATCCTCTGTCTGCCTTTCATCTGTTCTCTGTGTTCAGACATTAGGGACCCAGAACAGCAAAAAGCTCTGAAGACATTCAGGGACAGGTCTGAGAGTACCCAGGAGTTGAGGCCGATCCTCAACTGTCCTTCTGCACAACACAGCAAATCAGAGGACAGCTTTCCTGTCCACTTCCCCTTGTCCATGTCCTTCTCCCTTTGTTTCCTCCCCCTGTCTTGAACTCATGTCCCCTCCCTGCTCTCCCTGCTCTGCACTCACCAGGCCTCCTTTTGTCTCCCTGGAACCTGGTACTGCCCCCTGCAGATTCAGTCTCAGGGTTCGAATTCCAGTCAGACTTCTGCTGCCCTCCCAGACTGCTGCTCTCCACCTCTCAGCTGCTCTTCTTATCCATTGCAGGGCTGAGCCCTTCTGAAAACCACAAACTACATCTTCACACTTTATTTCTGTGCCTTCCGTTACACTCCACTATCTGCTATCTCTGCTCCTGCCCTGTAGTCTTCGACTCAGCACGGATTTAAGTCTGCTCTGAACCCAGTCCACACTTGTCTCTTGTTTTGTGTGTGCACAAGGTCTCAATGAGCCCAGGCTGTCCTTCAACTTTCTGTGTAACTCCAGACAACCTTGTTCTCTTGATTCCCCTCTCTGTACTTCCCAACGCTGGGATTCCAGTGTTCCCTACTCTGTTTCCATGATTGTTTCTTAGAATCCTTTTGAATTTTAGAAGATAAATCATTGATCTATACAAAAATTCACTTGAGTTTTTAATAGAGATTGCATTGAATTTTTAGAATGTTTTGCATTGTAAGGACTTATTGTATTAAATTTTCCATTATTTAAATAATCTTACATATTTCACCATTTTCCTACCCTTTTCAAAGTATTTTCTGGGCAGTATATATA
>NW_026068353.1:93933-124120 GCF_014885135.2 Alexandromys fortis
TATGTATGTGTATATTTGCATGTTGGTTTGGATGACAGAGGACTCCCTTGGGTAGGATCCTGCACGAGCGGCCCACCTTCTTTTATGTGACAAGGCTGTCATTGGCTTCTCACTGACTGGGCAAGGCTGGCAGCTCAGTGAGCGTCAGGGATCCTACTGTCTCTGCCTGCCCTAATGTCTACCAACATGACCAACCTTTTAAGTGGATCCTGGGGATGGAATTCATGTCCTTGTATTTCTGTGGCAACCAATTGACTAACTATACTATCTTCCCAGCTGCTCTTCAATTTCTCTCAGCCAATGATATTTTATTTTTTTAGGTACAAAACTTTCACCTCTTTTAGTGTAGGTTCTTCTCAGACATGTTCTTTTCACCTGTGGGTCTATTGCAAACCTATGTCTTAATTTCGGTGTTGATACCGTATCCCCAACTTAGGCAGTTCTCTGTTTTCACAGTCTCACCTCCTGTGAGATACTGTCTCTCAAGGCTGCTCTACTTCAGACCTTGTTTAGCATCTACAGCTCTTTCCAAATGAGCAGTTAGCTACTGGGGCTCCCACGAGCCCCTTAATTACTTTAGGAGCAGGCTGTGTTCATCTGCACTTGATACTCTAATTTTCAGCTGGGACTCTAAGGAATTAGAGGCAGATTCAGTCCTGGTTGAGTCAGCCTCCTTTCTGTCCCTGTGTTCTCTGCTCTCTGTCCTGCACAAGCTCCTCCTTCTCCTTCCCCACAGCTGAGAACTCAGAGAGGAAGTTAGTTTGAGGGTCTGGTCCACTCACCTTTGCTTCCACCAGAGGAAGATCATCAGTACACAGACTGGGGTTATTAGCACAGCCGTGGCCACAATCACCCCGACCGTGGCTACTATGTTCACAAAAGAAGGATTCCTTTGGCTCTCTGTGTTTTCCAAGCCAGCCGTGGTGACTACAGAGGAGACCAAGGAGGGGCTCTTCGTGGTGGTTCCGACTACTGTGAAGAAATGAGGAGTGAGTAGATCCTCCCTGGATGAGGAGGGATGGGGTGAGTGTCACATCTTGTCTCCTCTGTGGGATGTGGAATGAGGAGCAGATGTTAGAAGTGGGGGGGTCATCACAACATAAGGAATTGTATTAAAGGCTGTCTGCATTAGGAAGGTCAAGAATCACTGCTCTAGACCCAGGAAACGGGCCCTTTCTCTCCCTTCCCTGAGCCCTGGAAGCTGAGGTTAGACATTACATCAGGTCTACATGGCGGCCGTAGAGACTGCACAAGAACTGTGCTGTGGGCGTCCTCTCACAGGCTGGCTTTAATCCAGTCAACAGCCACTGCTGGATGTAGTGGCACAGGTGTTTATCTCAGCACTTGGGAGACAGATGTAGGCAGATTTCTTCTGTGAATTTCAGAACAACCAGAGCTACATGGTGAGACTCTGTCTTATAAAAACCAAAACATCAAAATATATTTTTTTTAAAAAAATGAGTCAAAGTGCAAAGTTGTGGTCAACAAGGAAGCACACAGAGTCCACAGATCCTGAAGGGCCAGGTGAAGGAGCACAGGAGGACCAGCCACCCAATGTTACACTCTATATTCCCATTGCTGGGGCTACAGTTACTTCTCCCTCAGAGGAGCGGCAAGGATCAGAAGACAGAGCAGCCACATCATGAAAATGGGGACATTAGTTCCCAAGACCCTTGGGGTTTATGTGGGAGCAGTGAGGGCAGGAGGGCAAGATAGGGGAGAGGGGAACTGGCAAATGGAGAAGAGACAAGGGAGTGGATAGGGATAGGTGAGGGATGGGCTCTGGGGAGCTAGGAGAAGAAATAGGGAACTAAGGTGACAGGTGACAGCTTACAGTTGAACCATAAGACACCAAGAACATGCAATGTGCCCCACTGCTTGTTCTGGACTTAGGTTGGGGCTATGTGGAGATACAGGGACTAACTGGAGCCCTGACACAGGACCAAGCGAGTCAGCTACATTCTGGAGAAGTCAATTCATTTCAAGGTCATGGGGAAGTGGACATGGACAGGACCACAGTCTTAATTTGAGTCAGAAAGGAGGTGAACTAGGGGGTAGGACACAAGCTGAAGCCAAGAGAGTGGTGGGGTTCCCTCTGAGCAGAGAATGACACACATGGTAAGAGGAGACAGCAAAGGCTTGTCACAATTACAGGAAAAGATTCATTTGGCAGAGGCATGGTCAAATCCAAGGAAAAGGAATATGAAAGAGGCTCAGAGTTGTGGTGCCTCAGGCGACATCTAAGAGACAAGGAAGCTAGAGAGGCATTGAAGCCACAGCCAGGATGGCTCACCATTGGTGATGGTGAGGTGGGTCCCATCATTCGACTGTAACATCAGCACACCTTTACTTGTGTTCAGACGAACTTGGCAGAAGTACACCGTCTGGTCCTTCTCCTTCAAGTCCAGGATTCTGAGGACTCCGGATGTCTGAGGCTGTGTCCAGTTCAGGATGACCCGGCCCTTAAAATGCTCGTGTATGAAACCCGAGGAAGAGTTGTAGATCAATTCCGCATGAAACTTCTTCCATCTCCAGAGAATCCTCATCTGTGAATCCTGTGCCAACTCCCAGGGGAAGTAGAAGGAGAAGGGGATCTCGATGAAGCCGCCCTGGACACCAGAGAGGCGTGCTGGTTGTTCCACCCGATAGCCATTTACTCTGTTGGATCCTGCTGAGTTCCCTGGGAAGGATGGGAGAAAATCTGAAGCCATGGAAGGGGATAGAAGGGACAACCCAGAGCTTCCTGAGCCTTCACCCCCAGGCAGGTGTAGAACTTGGAGCAGAAATGTCTCTAGGTCCCACTGTCCCATATAGGACAGAACAAACAAAAAAAGGCTGGACTGGACCCACTCTGAGGATGAGCTCTCTCTTGGGGTACAGGGGTCAGGCTGGCTTCTCTAGCAGTCAACTGTCCACATGACAGCCCACTCTTCCCAACTCCACTGGTCTCTTTTATGGTTAAGGCAGATGGCTGCTAGCAAGGTCCCCACCACTCACCACCACTCACCAGGTTGCACGCACACTGCTGTCAGCAGCAGAAGCAGGACCCACGCTATGACCCCATTCCCTCCGTGAAATGAGACCAGCAGAGCCATCAGGCAGGAGAGGAGGCCCTGTGGAAGAAGCCTGTGGCGCTCAGGATTCAGGAGAGAATCAGGGTAAAGGGATCCACATCCCCCAGGCCTTCTCATGTGGAGGACAGTGGGGGCAGAACCTCCCCATCTCCACCTCCTTGTGGCCAGCAACTTCCTGTATCATTCTGGCTTCTTCTTTCCCATGTTGCAGAAGATCCACCCTTGTGAGACGAGGGCCGAACCCTTGAGCCAGCCCTGACTTTGGCAGGAAGATATGGAATTGACCTCACCATGCCAGACACCTTGCTTCCTGTCCTATCCAGTCTTGCCCATTTCCTATGTGGTCTGTAATTGCTTTGTTTCCTCATCTCCATAATTCCCTCCCCACCCTCCCCTCCCCCAATCTATTTTTCATTGTCCCCTCACCTTCTGGTTGTTTGTGTCTCTCTAGTAACCTCAGGTAGAGAAGTGGTCAGGTTCTGCTCACTTCAGACACAATGAGGAAGGAAGTGATGGGGACACACATTCAGATCCCAGACTTAGAAGAGTTCATCACTACCCTGTGTCTGCTCTTTGCCCTGTTGTTGCCTTTCAGGAACTCTTCACAGCGCCCCAGCAAGCCCAAAGTCCAGTGGACACTCTGGCCCCAGCCTCTCACTGCTGCTGAATCAGTGACCTCACTGGGCTTCCTGGGTGATCTTCTCCTTCTTCTCGAGAATGACTCCTTTTTTTTTGTTGATTTATCCTCTACACTTTTCTCTGCTCCCCTCCCTGCCTTTCCTCTCTCATATATACCACCCCAAGGTCCCCATGATCCAAATTTACTCAGAAGATCTTGTCTTTTTCTACTTCCCATGTAGATTAGATCTATGTTAAGTCTCTCTTAGTGTCCTCTTTGTTGCCTAAATTCTCTGGGATTGTGGTTTGTAGGCTGGCTTCTTTGCTTTATTTTTAAAAATCACCTATGAATGAGAACATGTGATAATTATCTTTCTGTGTCTCTGTTATCTCACTCAAAATAAGGTTTTCTAGCTCCATCTATTTTTCTGCAAAATTCAAGATGTCATTATTTTTTTTTTCTGCTGGGTAGTACTCCATTGTGTAAATGGACCACATTTTCCTTATCCATTCTTCGGGTGAGGGGCATTTAGGTTGTTTCCAGGTTCTGGCTATGACAAACAAAGCTGCTATGAACAAAGAATCAGAGAAGCCCTGGCACATGTCACATGACTGGCACACAGCAAGTGACTGGACTTCAGTCCCATCGAGTTCTTGTATTCCTCCATTCTACACTGACTTCTGGCTGCCTGCTCGGTGCAGTCTCTGAACTCTGGTCAAGGCCGATAGATCTTCTTCTGAGCTCCTGGGAGGACAATCCCACAGAGCACTTGAGAGATTCTCTCTGGTTGTGACTGTTCCAGAACATTCTTTGGATGAAATGGGCAAAGAAGGCTAACAGTAGCAATGTGTCATTCGGGCCATAATGCCTGGCACATCTCTGAGCGTGGACACAGCTGACCTGTGTTAGGAATAGAGGAGTAAGAGATGGGGGCAGAGGCTGTGTTGGCCATGGGGAGCTGCTCTAGGAGGGTCATCCCACCCTTCTCCATGACAGGATACCATCAGTTCCCTGAAGGGCTGGAAGACGTGATTGTACCAGGGGAGTGGCATCATTCTGCCTGAGTGATAAGTGCAGAGGTGACTTCCCATTCCTTTAGATCTCTTGGCACTGACGGCCTTCTCCATGCTCCCCTGCAGGTGACTATGCAGCAGCCTCTGTCATGTCTGCTTTCTCTGCCTTCCTCACAGTCCCCATGGTCCACTGATCCCTTGACCTGGGACAGAAACAAATTCCAGTGGCCTCACTCCGAGCTGCGCATGGACACAGATCTTTTTCCATCCATCCTGCCCTTGGAGACCCCAAGCAAGAAACTTTTGGGATGAGTTGGCCCCAAATTAAAATCAGGAGAGGGGATGGGGCCTATTGAACCTGTCAGAAAGCCCCCACACTCCTTTACTGGATGCAGTCTCATGTAGTTCAGGCTGGACCTTGAACTTCTTATGTAGCCAAGGATGACATTGAACTCCTACAGATCCCCCTCTCTGCCCTCCCACGTTCTGAGTGGCAGGTGTGCCCCACTGTGCCCCTTTGTCTCCTGCTGGAGATAGAACCCAGGGTTCTGTGCATGCCTAGCAGGTAAGCACTCCACCAATGAACCCTCTCTTTAGTCTCAGTGAGGTCTGAGAGGGGGCCATCCTGGTCATGTGTACTCACCTCCAGGGTTCATCTAGCCCTGCCCTATAGTCTAGAGTCTGTCACCAAAAAGAGGCTGGGCCTCATGAGGCTGCCATATGTCAGCTGCTGGTCAACAGCTTTTTTGCAGAAAAAGCTCTGGTTGGTCCTTCAGGATCCCAGCCACCACTTGTGCTCAGCCTCACTGCTGCCACCTGCTGGCCTCTGAGTCCCAAGTCATTGGCTCTGTTGTTTCAAGTCCTGGACTCAGCTGGATCCCCATAGGGGCCCTGCTGTGGGATAACTTTTGTTCAGGATGCTGTAATGAGTTTCCTGCAGTGACAACCGTGTTTCCCCCAATAACAGTGACTTGGTCCTGCAGCTGTGATGCTTTCATAGGGACATGGGCACTTTCTGTGGAAGAGCAGCCTGTTTCCGCAGTGAGCACACTGGGGCTTTTGTGTGCTTGTGATCTTGGTACTGTCAGGTTACAGTGTTAGAACCTGGCTGCTGCTCAGGCTGTAGCATGGGTATACACAGCCTCTACAGAAAAAAAATAAGAAAGTGTAATTTAAATATTTCACCCAAGGTGGGCTAGGCATGATGGTGCAAGCCTTTAATTCTAGCGTTTAGGAGGCAGAGGGAGAGGCAAGTGGATCTCTGTGTGTTGGAGGCTCCCTGGTCTATATAGCTGGGCCAGCAAAGGCTGTATGGTGAGACTTTGTTTCAAAAAGCAAAAGCAAGCATACAAACAAAAACAAAACCTAACAACGAAAACTTACAAAATACAAAAGAGCCGAATGTGCATGACATCTAAGGTTGTGCTCTGGACTGCACATACATGAGCACACAGTTATTTGTGCACATATGCCCCTGCACACAGACACACACAGTCATCCTAGGCAATTTCACATGGGATGTGCCACCACGTGTTTAACCAGTCCTCCTCCTGAGAAAACATGGCTGCCCCATTTGTCACATTCCCTGTCACACTCCTAGCACTCCCCGAATTCGTCTTTGAGTGACAGCAACAGAATCCAGATGGACCCCAAAATAACCCACGCAGGTTGGGTCCTGAAGAGAGCTAGGGAGATGCGAGAGGAGATGGTAGAAGGATGGCGGCTGGTGGTGTAGACAGGACACTCAGGCTGCACTAGGACATTACAGTAGCACAGATGCCCCGCCCCATCTGACCTCTTCTTTCTCCCCTAGGATGACATCATCATCTTCATCTCCCACATGTGCCCCAAATCTCAGCATGAGCACCTCCCTGCACCACAGTAGAGGGAAGCAACAAGAAGAGACTCTATAGTGTGTCCTAAAGGCCCAGTGAGTGAGGTTGTGTGACCTACTCCTCTGGATTAAGTCTCCAGGTTTTGCTGTTGCCCAAGATTAGAGACAGAAACTCATGAATCATCAAGTTTGAGGTCACAGTAACTAAGAATATCCTAGTCCCCTCTGCACCATCCTATATTTTGCTCTAAAAAAAAAGACAAAGAAAAAACAGCAAACAAACTATTGACAGACAGTGCGTACATAGTGGCACATGACTCTATCCCAGCACTCTGGAGGCCGAGGCAGGTGAATTTCTGTGAGTCAGAGAACAGCCTGATCTACATAGAAAATTACAGAACAGTCAGAGCGACATAACAGAGACACCCTGCCATTTCAAAAACAAAGATACAAACAGAGAAAAGCAAACCTACTATGGTTGAAAATTTTGTCTAAGTGAATCTAGAGAGAAAACTAGTGACATCTTCAAGTTCTTTTTCACCAACCAAAGTGTACTAATAGATGACCTGCCTCCATCCCCTTTCTGTACTATTCGCAGTTTTGCTTAGCTTTGGTTTGTTGACTTCAAGACAGAGTCTCCTGTTCAGCAGGCTGGCTTCAAACTCAAAGCCTCCAATTCACTGGTGGTGGATCTCCATGTCCCTCCTTGTTCGGCAAGCATCATGGGGTTGGGGACAATTTTCCCAATGACTCAGCTACTTCCATGACTGATATGCACTCAAGGCTTCTGATTGGTGGATCTCAATTAAGCATGCTCATGCATCTTTTCTGACTATAAAAGCAGCCTGGTTTTGATTCTTATTGGTCAGTCTGCTGTCTGTATGTCCCAGCATGCTCTTTGGTAGATGCTGACCCACTGACTATCAAATGTTAAGACAAACTGGACCTGAGAAGGAAGTCTTGTCCTAAGAGAAACCCCAGAGATCAGTATATCAACATGGCAGGAAATAAGGAAAGTGGGTGCTTGTAGATGGGCCTGTGAAAAAAGGAAGCCCAGCAGGGGAGCCAAGGAAACCATAGTCTTTCAACTGAGCAGGGTCATGGAGGGGTCAGGGGCTGTATCTGAGATGTCAGTGTTCAGGGAGAAAGGGAGAGAAGAACTGGGATCCTCATGCAGATGTTCTCAGTGTGGACATTGGTCCCTGCTTCTCTCAGTGATGCTGCTCCTGGACACAATCTTCTACTCTCTTAGAGGTCCCACATGAGTGTGGGGGGTCAAGGGAGATTTATTGAAATTATTAATAATTCCATAGAGAGACAGGAAACAGCACAGTCAGGCTCTCAGGAACAGAGACAGAAAAGATGATCTGGATTCTAAGGAGAGGAAATCAGAGTCTACATGACAGAAGTGGGAGTTCTCTTCTTGTACCTCCTGTTCAGGGAAAAGATGTATCAGAGATGAGAATGTAGCCATGCTCTCTGATTCTTAGGCAGGGAGCAGGGGGGAGAGTGAGATGCAGGGTGTGTCGCCAGCAATCCTTAGTGTAATGTAACTTCACAACCCTGGCAAAAGATGCTGGCCCCTGGAGGTCTGGTAGCAGCAGATAACAATGTCTCTGCAGGTGCCTGTGGCAGACCCTAAAAGAAGCAGGAGGAGTTTCCAGAGTTAGTCTTCCTGTACATTTCGGTGGTTAGAAATCAAGCCTAGGTTATAGGCCTAGGCAGCAGCGCCTTTTCTCACAGTTATATTGCTGGTTCACACTATTTTTGGTTCATTAATATGTAATTTTAAAATGTTTCATTTAAAATAAATTTAGAAAATGTTATGACTATGATTTATCCCTGGGGAATTCACATTGGTTTTTTTCTGACAGAGCCTCTGACTGCCTTGGAGCTCAGCAATAAGGCTAGAGTCGCTGGACAGCCAGTCCCAGAGCTCTACCAGGCCCTTGCTTGTCCAGGGCTGGATTACAAATTCCTGCCACCTCCCTGGCTTATATTGTGGGTTCTCAGGATCAAGCTCAGGTCCTCCTGCCAAGGGCAAGTCATTGATGACTCAATCACCTCACTAGCTCCCTTGCATGGCTCTCAAAACAATCTTTCCCACATAGCCCCTCACCTGATCCTTGGCATGACAGCTGCTCAACTAGCTGGGGTTTCAGCTTTAGTCTGCTGGCCTGTAGGAGAAGAACCAGTGTCAGTGTGGCAGCCATGCTGATCCTCTGTCTGCCTCTCAGCTGTTCTCTGTGTTCAGACAACATTAGGGGTCCAGGGCAGCAAACAGCTCTGTAGCAGCCAAACAAGGACAGGTCTGAGTGTCACCAGGACCTGAAGCCACTCCTCAGCTGTCCTTCTGCACAGCACAGCCAATCAGAGGACAGCTCTCCTGTCCACTTCCCCTTGTCCATGTCCTTTTCCCTTTGCTTCTTTCCCCTGCCTTGACCTCATGTCCCTTCCCTGCTCTTCCTGCTCTGCACTCACCAGGCCTCCTTTTGTCTCCCTGGAACCTGACTCCCTGGCTTCCCTGTGAGTGCAGCTGCTGCTCCCTGCAGATTCAGTCTCAGGGTTCGAATCCCAGTCAGATCTGCTGCCTCCCAGACTGCTGCTCTCCACCTCTCAGCTGCTCTTCTTATCCATTGCAGGGCTGAGCCCTTCTGAAAACCACAAACTACATCTTCACACTTTATTACTGTGCTCCCGTTACACTCCACTATCTGCTATCTCTGCTCCTGCCCTGTAGTCTTCTACTCAGCATGGAATTATGTCTGCTCTGAACCCAGTCCACACTTGTCTCTTGTTTTGTGTGTGTACAAGGTCTCAATGAGCCCAGGCTGTCCTTCAACTTTCTATGTAACTTCAGGCAACCTTGTTCTCTTGATTCAGTTCTCTGTGCTTCCCAATGCTGGAATTTGGGTGTCTTCTACTCTGTTCCCAAGATTGTTTCTTAGAATCCTTTTGAATTTTAGAAGACAAATCATTTATCTATACAAAAATGCACTTGAGATTTGAATAGAGATCGCATCAAATTTTTAGAATGTTTTGCATTGTAAGGACTTATTGTATTAAATTTTCCATTATTTAAATAATCTTACAAATTTCAGCATTTTCCTACCCTTTTAAAAGTATTTTTGGGCAGTATGTATATGTATGTGTACATTTGCATGTGTACACACGTGTTTGGATGACAGAGGACACCCTTGGGTATGATCCTGCAGGAGCTGCCCACCTTCTCTTATGTGACAAGTCTATAATTGGCTTCGCACTGATTGGGCAAGGCTGACAGCTCAGTGAGCGTCAGGGATCCTACTGTCTCTGCCTGCCCTAGTGTCTACCAACATGACCAACCTTTTAAGTGGATCATGGGATGGAATTCATGTCCTTGTATTTCTGTGGCAACCAATTGACTAACTATACTATCTTCCCAGCTGCTCTGCAATTTTTCTCAGCCAATAATTTTTTATTTTTTTAGGGTACCAACCTTTCACCTCTCTTAGTGTAGTTTCTTCCCAGACATGTTCTTTGCACCTGTGGGTCTATTGCACACCGTTGTCTTAATTTCGGTGTTGATACCATATCCCCAACTCATGCAGTTCTTTGTCTTCATGGTCTCACCTCCTGTGAGATGCTGTCCCTGAAGGCTGCTCTACCTCAGACCTTGTTTAGCAGCCACAGCTCTTTCCAAATGAGCAGTTAGCTACTGGGGCTCCCACGAGCCCCTTAATTACTTTAGGAGTAGGCTGTGTGCATCTGCACTTGATACTCTAATTTTCAGC
Source organism: Alexandromys fortis (assembly GCF_014885135.2). Lineage (NCBI taxonomy): Eukaryota > Metazoa > Chordata > Mammalia > Rodentia > Cricetidae > Alexandromys > Alexandromys fortis. Next base: position 104,247 of record NW_026068353.1, read on the forward strand.
TTGGACTCTAAGGAATTAGGAGCAGATTCAGTCCTGGTTGAGTTCAGCCTCCTTTCTGTCCCTGTGTTCTCTGCTCTCTGTCCTGCACAAGCTCACCCTTCTCCTTCCCCACAACTGAGAACTCAGAGAGGAAGTTAGTTTGAGGGTCTGGTCCACTCACCTTTGCTTCCACCAGAGGAAGATCATCAGTACACAGACTGGGGTTATTAGCACAGCCGTGGCCACAATCACCCTGACCGTGGCTACTATGTTCACAAAAGAAGGATTCCTTTGGCTCTCTGTGTTCTCCAAGCCAGCCGTGGTGACTACAGAGGAGACCAAGGAGGGGCTCTTCGTGGTGGTTCCGACTACTGTGAAGAAATGAGGAGTGAGCAGATCCTCCCTGGATGAGGAGGGATGGGATGAGTGTCACATCTTGTCTCCTCTGTGGGATGTGGAATGAGGAGCAGATGTTAGAAGTGGGGGGGTCATCACAACATAAGGACCTGTATTAAAGTATGTCTGCATCAGGAAGGTTGAGAATCACTGCTCTAGACCCAGGAAACAGGTCCTTTCTCTCCCTTCCCTGAGCCCTGGAAGCTGAGGTTAGACATTACATCAGGTCATCATGGCAGCCGTAGAGACTGCACAAGAACTGTGCTGTGGGCGTCCTCTCACAGGCTGGCTTTGATCCATTCAACAGCCACTGCTGGATGTGGTGGCAGAGGCCTTTATCTCAGCACTTGGGAGACAGATGTAGGCAGATTTCTTCTATGAGTTTCAGAACAACCAGAGCTACATGGTGAGACTCTGTCTTATAAAAACCAAAACACCAAAATATATTTTTTTAAAAAAAAATGAGTCAAAGTGCAAAGTTGTGGTCAACAAGGAAGCACACAGAGTCCACAGATCCTGAAGGGCCAGGTGAAGGAGCACAAGAGGACCAGCCACACAATGTTACACTCTGTATTCCCAGTGCTGGGTCTGCAGTTACTTCTCTCTCAGAGGAGAGGCAGGGATCAGAAGACAGAGCAGCCACATCATGAAAATGGGGACATTAGTTCCCAAGACCCTTGGGGTTTATGTGGGAGCAGTGAGGGCAGGAGGGCAAGATAGGGGAGAGGGGAACTGGCAAATGGAGAAGAGACAAGGGAGTGGATAGGGATAGGTGAGGGATGGGCTCTGGGGAGCTAGGAGAAGAAACAGGGAACTAAGGTGACAGGTGGCAGCTTATAGTTGAACCATAAGACACCAAGAACATGCAATGGGCACCACTGCTTGTTCTGGACTTAGGTTGGGGGCTATGTGGAGATGCTCCATATGGGGACTAACTGGAGTCCTGACACAGGACCAAGCAATTTAGTTAGATTCTGGGGAAGTCAATCCTATTCAAGGTCATGGGGAAGTGGACATGGACAGGACAACAGTGTTAGTTTAGTCAGAAAGGAGGTGAACTAGGGGGTAGGACGCAAGCTGAAGCCAAGAGAGTGGTAGGGTTCCCTCTGAGTAGAGAATTACAGAGAAGCTCAGAGAAGACGGAGTCAGAAAGTCTTGTCACAATTACAGGAAAAGATTCCTTTTTGCAGAGGCAGAGGCAAAACAAAGGAAAAGGAATATGAAAGAGGCTCAGAGTTGTGGATCCTGAGTCGACACCTAAGGGACAAAGAAGCTAGAGAGGCATGGAAGCCACAGACAAGATGGCTCACCCTGGGTGATGGTGAGGTGGGTCCCATCATTCGACTGCAGTAGCTGCAGGCCTTTACTTGTGTTCAGACGAACTTGGCAGAAGTACACTGTGTGGTCCTTCTCCTTCAAGCCCAGGATTCTGAGGATTCCGGATGTCTGAGGTTGTGTCCAGTTCAGGATGAGCCGGCCATAAAATGCTTATGTATGTAACCCGAGGAAGAGTCGTAGATCAATTCCCCATGGAAGGGCTTCCATCTCCAGAGAATTCTCATCTGTGGATCCTTTGCCGACTCCCCAGGGAAGTAGAAGAAGAAGGGGATCTCGATGGAGCCACCCTGGACACCAGAGAGGCGTTCTGGTTGTTCCACCCGATAGCCATTTACTCTGTTGGATCCTGCTGAGTTCCCTGGGAAAGATGGGGAAAATCTAAAGCCATGGAAGGGGATAGAAAGGACACCCCAGAGCTTCCTGAGTCTTCACCCTCAGGCAGGTGTAGGACATGGAGCACGACTGTCTCTAGGTCCCACTGCCCCATATGGGACAGGACAGACAACAAAGGGTTGGACTGGACCCACTCTGAGGATGAGCTCTCTCTTGGGGTACAGGGGTCAGGCTGGCTCCTCTAGCAGTCACCTGTCCACATGACAGCCCACTCTTCCCAGCCACACTGGTCTCAAATATGGTTAAGGCAGATGGCTACTAGAAAGGTCCCCACCACTCACCACCACTCACCAGGTTGCACACACACTGCTGTCAGCAGCAGAAGCAGGACCCACGCTATGACCCCATTCCCTCCGTGAAATGAGACCAGCAGAGCCATCAGGCAGGAGAGGAGGCCCTGTGGAAGAAGCCTGTGGCGCTCAGGATTCAGGAGAGAATCAGGGTAAAGGGATCCACATCCCCCAGGCCTTCTCATGTGGAGGACAGTGGGGGCAGAACCTCCCCATCTCCACCTCCTTGTGGCCAGCAACTTCCTGTATCATTCTGGCTTCTTCTTTCCCATGTTGCAGAAGATCCACCCTTGTGAGACGAGGGCCGAACCCTTGAGCCAGCCCTGACTTTGGCAGGAAGATATGGAATTGACCTCACCATGCCAGACACCTTGCTTCCTGTCCTATCCAGTCTTGCCCATTTCCTATGTGGTCTGTAATTGCTTTGTTTCCTCATCTCCATAATTCCCTCCCCCCCCTCCCCTCCCCCAATCTATTTTTCATTGTCCCCTCACCTTCTGGTTGTTTGTGTCTCTCTAGTAACCTCAGGTAGAGAAGTGGTCAGGTTCTGCTCACTTCAGACACAATGAGGAAGGAAGTGATGGGGACACACATTCAGATCCCAGACTTAGAAGAGTTCATCACTACCCTGTGTCTACTCTTTGCCCTGTTGTTGCCTTTCAGGAACTCTTCACAGCGCCCCAGCAAACCCAAAGTCCAGTGGACACTCTGGCCCAAGCTACACACTGCTGCTGAGTCTGTGACTTCCCTGGGCTTCCTGGGTGATCTCTCTCACCTCAACAGCGACTCCAGAGCTACTCCAGCTTCTGAAGGAGTCTTTCTGCCTCCCACCACTCTTAACACACACTTGGAAGAGGAAACCAAAGATCAGAGATGCCCTGGCACATGTCACATGACTGGTATGTGGCAGGTGACTGGACTTCAGTCCCATCGAGATTGTAGTCTCACTCTCCACACTGACTTCTGGCTGCCTGCTCAGTGCAGCCTTTGAACTCCCCTCAAGGCCATGGATCTGATGCTGTGCTCCAGGAAGGCTGTTGCCACAAAGCACTTGAGAGACTTTGTCTAGCTGTGACTGTTCTAGAATATTCTTTGAATGAAGTGGGCAAAGAGGGCTCAGAGCACCAATGTGTCTGTCATGACATATCACCTGGGACATCTCTCAGAGTGGACACAGCTGACCTGTGACAGGAAAAGAGGAGTAAGAGATGGGGGCAGAGGCTGTGGTGGCCACAGAGATGGTTCTCTAGGAGGGTCATCCAACCCTTTCCCTTGACAAGGTGCCATCAGTTTCCTGAAGGGCAATAAGACGTGACTGTAGAGGAATTGAAGAGGAAGTGGCATCATTATCCCTGACTGACATATGCAAAGGTGACTCCCCAGTTCCTTAGATTTCCTGGCATTGACTGCCTTCTCCATGCTCCCCTGCAGGTGGCTATGCAGACTGCCCTCTGTGATATCTGCTTCTCTGCCTTCCTCAAAGTCCCTATGGTCCGCCGATCCTTTGACCTGAGCCAGAAACAATTTCTCATGGCCTCACTGCCAGCTGCACATGGACACAGTTCTTTATCCATCCATCCTGCCCTTGGAGACCCCAAGCACAGACAGGGCCTATTGAACCTGTCAGAAACCCTCCCCCAACTCCTTTACTGGATGCAGTCTGATGTAGTCCAGGCTGGGCCTTGAACTTGTTACATAGCCAAGGATGACCTTGACCTCGTACAGATCCTCTCTATTCTCCCAAGAGCTGGGTGACAGGCGTGACCCATCATGCATTTTATTCTCTGCTGGGGAGAGAACCCAGGGTTCTGTGCCAGGCAGGTAAGCACTCCACCAATGAACCTTGCCTTTAGCTTCAGTAAGGTCTGAGAGGGGCTCTCATGGTCATGTGTACTCACCTCCAGGGTTCATCGAGCCCTGTTGTACACTCTGGGGTCTGTGGGTAAAGGGTAACTCCATTTCTAAGTCACCAAGGAGAGGCTGGGCCTGATGAGGCTGCCATGTGCCCCTGCTGGTCAACAGCTTTTTTATACAAAAGGCTCTGATTGGTCCTTCAGCATCCCGGTCACCACTTGTGCTCAGCCTCACTGCTGCCACCTGCTGGCCTTTGAGTCCCAAGTCATGGGCTCTGTTTCAAGTCCTGGACTCAGCTAGATCCCCATAGGGGCCCTGCTGTGGGATGACTTCTGTCCAGGATGCTATAATGAGTTTCCTGCAGTGACCGCCATGTGTTCCCCAATAACAGTGACTTGGCCCTGCAGCCGTGATGCTTTCACAGGGCATGGGTACTTTCTGTGGAAGAGCAGCCTGTGGCCACAGTGTGCACACTGGGGCTTTTGTGTGGATGTGACCATGGGACTGTCAGGTTACAGTGTTAGAACCTGGCTGCTGCTCAAGCTATAGCATGGGTATACACAGCCTCCACAGAACAAATAAGTAAGCGTAATTTAAATATTTAACCCAAGGTGGCTAGGCATAATGATGCATTCTTTAATCCTAAAATTTAGGAGGCAGAGGGAGAAGCAAGTGGATCTCTGTGTGTTGGAGGCTCCATGGTCTATATATCTAGTCTATATATCCTGGTCTATATAGCCAGGCCAGCAAAGGCTATATGGTGAGAGTTTGTCTCAAAAAGCAAAAGCAAGCATACAAACAAAAACAAGCAACAAAAAACTACAAAACACAGAAGAGCTGAACATGCATGATATCTGAGGTCTTGCTCTGGCCAACGCATACATGAGCTCACAGTTGTATGCACACACATGCCCCTGCACACAGACACACACCGTCATCAAAGGCAATTTCACAGCTGATGTGCCATCACGTGTTTACCAGTCCTCCTCCTGAGTAAACATGGCCTCCCAAGGCCAGGCTCTATAAGTCTTCAGACTCCAGTTTCTGATAATGTCCCTAGCATAAAGACTCTGATTTTATACCCAGCTGTGTTTTCTTGTGACAGTGGTGGCTGAGAACAGGCTTAATTCTTCCTATTTCTGTCTGAACCACCAATTCCAGAAACTTCCCTCAAATAACCAACAGTGCAGGGTCATCATCATCTTCATCTTGCTCATGTGCTGTCCAACCTCAGCCCGAGCACCTCTCTGAACTCCTGTAGACAGAAGCAACAAGAAAAGACTCTATAGTGTGTCCTAAAGACCTAGTGAGTGAGGTTGTGTGACCTATTCCTATGGATTAAGACTCCAGGTTTTGATCTTGCCCCAAGATCAGAGACAGAAACTCATGAATCATCAAGTTTGAGGTCAGAGAAACTACGAATCTCCTAGTCCCCTCTGCAATATCATATATTTTGCTTTAAAAAACGACAGACAAAGAAGAAACAGGAAACAAACTAAAAACATACAGTGTATACAAGGTGGCACATGACTTTATCCCAGCACTCTAGAAGCTGAGGCACGTTGATTTCTGTGAGTTAGAGACTAGCCTGATCTACATAGAAAACTACAGAACAGTCAGAGCAGCCTAGCACAGACACCCCGCCATCTCAAAAACAAAGATACAAACAAACAGAGAAAAGCAAACCGACTATAGTTGAAAATTTTGTCTAAGTGAATCTAGAGAGAAAGCTAGTGATATCTTCATGTTCTTTGTCACCAACCAAAGTGAACTAAGATGACCTGCCTCCATCACCTTTCTGTACTTTTCGCAGTTTTGCTTAGCTTTGGATTGTTGGCTTCAAGACAGGGTCTCCTGTAAGGCAGGCTGGCTTCAAACTCAATGGGTAATAATGATAGCCTTCAATTCATGATCTTTCTATCTCTACCTTTCAATCATTGGGATTATAAGCATATGTCACAATGTCCAGTTCCCTTTAGTACTTTTTGTTACTGACTGCCTCAGGACAGGGAACACAAATCCCAAAGACTAGAACCCAACATCTTCTTCACACTTGGAACACAATGTTCCCTTCACCCAATGGGAATTTGGTCTGGGTTAAGGCACCTAAACGTTGCTGAGATTGTTGGTTCTGTGTTCTTTACCTCTTGAAACCTCTCCTTTTGAACAATGACAATTGACCTGGCAAGTCACACGAACGTTTAAGTAACAGCTCTGAGGTCCCTTCCCTCTGCCCAGCTACTTAGAGAGTAGAGTTGATGAATGGACACTCCTTTAGATGACTGGCCAGACCACCATAATGGCAGCTTGCTTGTGTGAACACTTCAAGGTGAAGAACCAGCCTGTCTCCATCTTAAGCTTAAAATCATCTTAGAGTAAGAACAAATTAGGTTCATTTCTGCTTTTGATTAAACCTCTGTAGCTCAAGGATTTGGTTGTGTCCCACCTGTACCCTTAACTATAAATGGTTCCATACTGCCTGTTCCAGGAATGACAGTCATATCTTTATTTTTTAAAAATGTTTATGACTGTTTTGTGACTCTACCTTTGTTTCAGAAGCTTATGTGGCTACCCACAATGACTTGTGATGCCCACCCTCCAACCATGTCTTTGTTTCAGGAGGACTATCTTGTTATGCATATGTTTTGCTCCTGTAACACAGACTGTTTCACCCACTAAAATCCTTCATTTGGAAACCCCTGCCTGAGCTATAGAGGACTTGTCTTCCTTACATTCAAAGTGATGACCTCTTGAACCCTGCCTTGGGGGAAGCAGCTCGTGTATACAAATAAAAAGCTTGCTTTAATCAATTGCTTGCTTTAATTAATTAATTAATTAATTAGATCATGATACGTTGGGTTGTCAGTCTACCTACTCCCATCTTTAAGATTAACTCAGGGATGCCCGGAGGAGACACCACCCCAGCTGTCAAGGTTACTGGGACCTTGGCCGCTGATGGGTTCAGCCTCAGAGGCTTGGATCCAGTTACACCACAGCAGGCATCTCACAGCTGTTTCCGTAGACTTCACTTTAGTCATGAGAAGCCTTGGTGGCTTCTCCATCACCCCTCCATCTTCAGCAAGCATCATAGGATTGGGGACAGTTTTCTCAATGACTCAGCTAAGTCCCATGATTGATAACGCACTCGAGGCTTCTGATTCGTGGGTCTCCATCAAGCATGCCCATGAACCTCTTCTGGCTATAAAAGCAGCCTGATTTTAATTCTTATTGGTCAGTCTGCTGTCCTTATGTCCCAGCATGCTCTTTGGTAGAAGGTGACTGGTTGACTATCAAATAAATGTTAGACAGACTAAATTTGAGAAGGATGTCTTATCCTAGGGGAGACCCCAGAGACCAGAACATCCACATGGCAGGAAATAAGGAAAGTTGGTGCATGTAGCTGGGTCTGTGAGAAAAGGAAGACCAGCAGGAGGTCCTGTTCAGGGACAAGATGTATCAGAGATCAGGACCATAGCCATGCTCTCTGATTCTAAGGCAGGAGGCAGGTAGGAGAGTGAGATGCAGGGTGTGTGGCCAGCAATCCCTACTTTGATGGAAACTGGTCACCTTGGTTAGATGCTGGCCCCTGTAGTTCTGGTAGTGGCAGATAACAGACAATGTCTCAGCATGTGCCTGTGGCTGACCCTGAGAGGAAGAGGAGGAGTTTCCAGAGTTAGTCTCCCTGTACATTTCGGTGGTTAGAAACCAAACCCAGGTTATTGGGCTAGGCAGCAGCGCCTTTTCTCAGTTATATTGCTGGGCCACACTATTTTTGGTTCATTAATATGTAATTTTAAAATGCTTCATTTAAAATAAATTTGAAAATGTTATGACTATGATTTATCCCTGGGAAATCCACATTGAATTTTCTGACAGAGCCTCTGACTGCCTTGGAGCTCAGCAACAAGGCTAGAGTCGCTGGACAGCCAGTCCCAGGGCTCTACCAGGCCCTTGCTTGTCCAGGGCTGGGATTACAAATTCCTGTCACCTCCCTGGCTTATATTGTGGGTTCTCAGGATCAAGCTCAGGTCCTCCTGCCAAGGGCAAGTCATTGCTGACTCAATCACCTCACTAGCTCCCTTGCATGGCTCTCAAAACAATCTTTCCCACATAGCCCCTCACCTGATCCTTGGCATGACAGCTAGCTGCTCAACTAGCTAGGGTTTCAGCTTTAGTCTGCTGGCCTGTAGGAGAAGAACCAGTGTCAGTGTGGCAGCCATGCTGATCCTCTGTCTGCCTCTCAGCTGTTCTCTGGGTTCAGACAACATTAGGGGTCCAGGGCAGCAAACAGCTCTGCAGCAGCCAATCAGGGTCTGGATTGAGAGTCCCCAGGACCTGAGGCCAGTCCTCAGCTGTCCTTCTGCACAGCACAGCCAATCAGAGGACAGCTCTCCTGTCCACTGCCCCTTGTCCATGTCCTTCTCCCTTTGTTTCCTTCCCCGATCTTGACCTCATGTCCCTTCCCTGCTCTCCCTGCTCTGCACTCACCAGGCCTCCCTTTTGTCTCCCTAGAACCTGACTCCCTGGCTTCCTTGTGAGTGAAGGCTGCTGCACCCTGCAGATTCAGTCTCAGGGTTTGAATCCCAGTCAGATCTGCTGCTGCCTCCCAGACTGCTGCTCTCCACCTCTCAGCTGCTCTTCTTATCCATTGCAGGGCTGAGCCCTTCTGAAAACCACTAACTACATCTTCTAACTTTATTTCTGTGCCTTCGGTTACACTCCACTATCTGCTATCTCTGCTCCTATCTTATAGTCTTGGACTCTCAATGTATTTAAATCTGCTCTGAACCCAGTCCACACTTAGCTCTTGTTTTGCATGTGGCAACTTCCATGAAGTTCTAGAGATGACTTCCGCTAGTTCCTGTCATTCCAGAACATTCTGTGTACTAATTGGGCAAAGAAGGTTCAGAGCAGCAATGTGTCACTTGTGACATACTGCCTGGGACATCTCTGAGAGTGAACACAGCTGGTCCGTGAATAGAGTCGTGTCGTGAGATGTGGGGGCAGAGGCTGTGTTGGTCTCAGGGCTGGTTCTGCAGGAGGATCAATCCATCCTTCCTTATGACAAGGTTCCATCAGGTCCCTGAAGGGCAGGAAGACATGATTGTTCCAGAGGAAGCGGCACGATTCTTCCTGAGTAACACATGCAGTAGCGGTAACTCCCCATTTCCTTCTGTTTCCTGGCACAGATTGCCTTCTCCATTGTCTATTGATTGTACTTCCATGTAGGTCACTGTGAAGGCCGCCTCTCTAATACCTGCTTTTGTAGCCTTCCTCACAGTCCCCATGGACCTTGGATCCCTTGACCTGAGCCAGGAACAACCACTCCCAGCTCACATGGACACATGCCTTTATCCATCCATCCTGCCCTTGGAGATGCTGAACACAGAACCATTGGGATGAATTGACCACAAGTGGGCAGTCAGTCAGGTGAGGGAACAGGGCCTATTGTACCTGTCAGAAAGCCATGGCCCCTTTTATTGGATGGGGTCTCATATAGCCCAGGAGGGGCCTTGAACTTGTTAAGTAGCCAAAGATGACCTTGAACTCCTACAGATCCTCTTCTCTGCCCTCCCAAGTGCTGGGTGACAGGTGTGCCCCATTGTGCCCCTTTGTTTCCCACTGGAGATAAAACCAAGGGTCCTGTGCATGCCAGGCAGGTAAGCACTCCACCAGATGAACCTTGTCTTTAGCCTCAGTGAGGTTTGAGGAGAGGCCCTCCTGATCATGAGTGCTCACCTCCAGGTTTCATCTGGGCTTTGCCCTACTGTCTGGGGTCTGTGGGTAAATAATCACTGAATTGCTAAGTAACCAAGCAGGTGCTTACCTGATGAAGCTGACATTTGTCATCTGCTAGTCCCCACCATTTTTATAACCGGCCCTGGTGGCTTCTACAGGATCCCTGCTGCCTCTTGTGTTCAGCCTCACTGCTGCCACCTGCTGGATCCTTAATCATGAGCTCTGTTCTAGTTTCAAGTCCCGGACTCAGTAGGACTCAGCTGTGGGATGGTTTCTGTCCAGGATGCTGTAATCAGTCTCCTGCAGTGAGAACCATGTTTCCCCTACAGCAGTGACAGGGCCCTGCAGCCATGATACTTTCACAGGTGAGGGACACTTTCTGTGGAAGAGCTGCTTGGGGCTGTGGTGTGCACACATGGGGCTTTTACATGCATGTGACCATGCGGAGTGTCAGACTGCAGTGTTAGAACCTGGCTGCTGCTCAGGCTGTAGCACATGTGTGCTCTGACCACACAGAATAAATAGATAAGTAAGTATAAATTTTTGTTTGTTTTTTTGAGACAGGGTTTCTCTGTGGCGCTCTGCCTACGTTAGAACTTACCAGGCCTCCCTTTTGTCTCCCTGGAAACTGTATCCCTGGCTTCCCTGTGTGTGCAGGCTGCTGCACCCTGCAGATTTAATCTCAGGGTTTGATTCCCAGTCAGACTTCTGCTGTGTCTGAGGCCACTTCTCACCCACTTCTCAGTTCCCTTTCTTATCTCACTGGAGGCTTGAGTCTTTCTGAAGACTGTGGGACCCCATGTTCAACTATTTATTTCTGGGCTCTTAATTACACTCCAGTATCTACTCATCTCTGCTCATATCCTGTAGTCTTCTATTTACCATGGATTTAAATCTGCTCTGAAATCAGTCAACACTTGACTTTTGTTTTGTGTGTGTACAAGGTCTCAATAAGCTCAGGTTGGCCTTCGCCTTTCTATGTAACTACAGATGGCCTTCAACTACTGGTCCCCTCTGCATTTCCCTAGTGCTGGGGTTACAGATGTGACCCACTGTGTCTCCTTTTTTTCTTAGAATCCTTATGAATTATGAAAGATAAATCATTTATCTCAACAAAAATGCAACTCAGTGTTGAATACGGATTGCACTGAATTTTTAGAGTTTTGTGTGTTTTAATGACTCAATGTATAAATTTTTCCATTTTGCAAATAAGAGGTCACCTTACATTTATTAATATTTCCCTAAATCTTATCAAATTTATTTGTGGCAGTATGTATATGCATGTGCATATTTGCATATGAACACACACATATGTGAATGACAGAAGACAACCTTGGGCAGGAGTTCTGCACCCTAGAGGTTGAGACAGATCGGTCATTGAATTGCTTCTTGTTGGCTGGGCAAGGCTGGCAGCACAGTAAGCCTCAGGGGTCCTACCATCTCTGCCTGCCTAAGTATCTGCCAACATGGCCAGCTTTTGTGTGTGTGTTCTGGAATGGAACCCATGTCCTGAAGTTCATGGGCAAGCACTTTGCCAAGTGAGCCGTCCCCAGCTGGTACATGACTTCTCTCGGCAGTGTTTTGTTTGTGGTGCACAGTGCTTTTACATCATTTAGTGACGGTTCTTCCTATGCATTTTCTTTTCATTTCATAGGCCCATAGCACACTGCGGTATTAAATTCTCTTTTTATGCCATACTGCCAACTCAAACAGTTGTCCTTTTACAGAGTTCTCGCTTCCTGTGAGATGCTGTCCCTGAACTCCGGTCTTCCATGAGCCCTGCTTAGCAGCACAGCTCCTCTCAGATGAGCAGTTAGCCCTGAAGCACATGTAGGCCCCTTGATTTCGCAAGAGAAGGCTTTTTGTTCATCTTCATTTTATCCTCTTTCCCGGCAAAGTCTCTAAGGAAGTTAAACTCAGTTTCAGTCCTTGCTGAGTACAGTCCCCTTCCCGTCCTTCTGTTTTCTGTACTCTTCCCTGAACAAGTAAATCTTTCTCCAACTTCCCAAGCTTGGGTGAGGCCCTGTCCTCACCCAAAGCAAAGGACCATTCACCTTTGCTTCCACCAGAGGAAGATCAACATCACACAGACGGGGGTTATGAGCACAGCTGTGGCCATCACCACCCCGACCGTGGCTCCCAGGTTCACAAGAGAAGGATTCCTCTGGCCCTCTGTGTCCTCCAGTCCAGCTGTGGTGACTGCAGAGGTGACGATGGAGGGGCTCTGCATGGGGGTGCTGACTGCTGGGGAGAGATGAGGAGTGAGCAGATGCTCCCTGGATGAGGAGGGATGGGGGGAGTGTCACATCTGTCTCCTCTGTGGGAGGTGGGATGGAGAGCAGCTGTTAGAATTTCACAGAGAGAGTGGAACACATGCTGAAGGCTGACTCTAGGATAACACAGTCCCTACCTGTCCTGGCTGTGTGTCCTCAGATTTTCACTTAGTCACAGATAATTAAGCCATAGAAATAGAGTTGGTTTTGTCACAGATGTGGATAATGAACAAAAATGACCAGTCCATATAGTGGTTGCTGCTCAGACCTTAGAACTCGAGATTGATCCCTAATGTTCATATAAAATGCTGGGTGACCTGAGCACGGCCTTTAATCTTAGCCCTAGAAGCAGAGGCAGGCAGATTTCTGTGAGATAAAGTCAGCCTGACATATATATATTTGAATTATAATGCCAGTACTGAGCAGGTAGAGGCAGGCATGTCTCTGGGGCTCACTGGCCATACACCTTAACCTAGCTGGCAATCCTGAAGCCAACGAGAGATCTTGTCCCATAAAATAAGAAGGATGACCGCTGAGGTTGTCTTTTAGTCTCCACAGGCACTCCACTGTGGTGTTAGTTTGGAACAAAATGGGGTGATCTAGGTGGAGGGCTAAGGCCTAGAAAGTGGGGTTGGGCTCTCTCTGAGCAGAAAATGGCAGAACAGGTCAGTGGAGACAGCAAAGACTTGTCACAGCTCCAAGGGAAAGATCCTGTTGTCAGAGGCTCAGGCAGAGTCAAGGGAAAGGAATATGAGTTGGGTAGCCTGAAGGGACACCTAGAGAACAAGGAAGCAAGAGAGGCATCAAAGGCAGAGCCAGGGTGGCTCACCGTGAGTGATGATCAGTTGGGTCCCAACAGCTGACTTCAAAATCTTCCTGCCTTCTCCTGTGTTCAGATGAACTTGACAGAAGTATTTGTTCTGGTCCTTTTCCTGAAGGTCTAGGATTCTGAGGACTCCAGATGTCTGAGGCTGTGTCCAGTTCAGGATGAGCCTGTCCTTAAAATGGGCATGTATGAAACCGGAGGTGGCGTTGTAGATAGGCTCCCCGATGAAGTTCTTCCATCTCCAGAGAATCCTCATCTGCGGATTCTTCGCAAATTCCCAGGGGAAGTAGAAGGAGAAGGGGATCTCAATGGAGCCGCCCTGGACACCAGAGAGGCGTGCTGGTTGGTTCACCCCGTACAGTCTTTTTCTGTTGGATCCTGCTGAGTGCCCTGGGAAGGATGGGGGAGAATCCGAAGTCACTGCAGGAGTTGGAAAGGACAGCCCAGAGCTTCCTGAGTGTTCACCCAGTGTGGAACAGAGGGCACGACTGTCTCTATGGCTGGGACAGGAAAGACAGGGAAAGGTTGGGTTGGACCCACTCTGAAAGATGAGCCCTCTCTTTGGGCAGAGAGTACTGGCTGGCTCCTCGAGCAAACACCTTTCCACATGACAGTCCACTCTTCCCAGCCCCACTCAGCCCTCCTGTGGTTAAGTCCCAGGCAGTGAACTCCACACACTCACCAGCTTGCAGGGATGCTGCTGGCAGCAGCAGAAGCAGGACCCAAACCAATGCTCGAATCCCTCCAGGAAATGAGACCAGCAGCGCCATCAGGGAGAACAGGAGTGACACCAGGGTGCTCAGGAATCAAGAGAACAATTGTTAAGTGATCCACATCCCCTGGGCCACCTCATGTGAAGGACCGAGTGGGCTCAGGACCTCCTCATCTCACCTCCTTGTGGCCAGCAACTTCCTTTATCATTCTGGATTCTTCTTTTCCTATGTTGCAGAAGATCCCCTTTGTGGTTAGCCACAAACGACCAGGCCCTTGGACCAACCCCCTATTTTTTTGATTTTACCTCTGCCTCCTGGGCTCTCATATCTTCCTGCTTGACCTCCTGTCTGCCCAGTCCTTTTATTTATATACCATGTTGTCCCCTTTCCCTCCCTCCTTATCTCTACCTCCCCTCCCCACTCTCTCATACATCCTCCTATTTTGCTGGTTCTCTGTGTGTCTCAGTCTCTCATCCCAAGGAATTGACCGCCTCCTGGACCTGCACATGCTCTCTCAGGGAGAGAAAAGCTGACCCATGTCTCTGACCAGCTGAATGCCATGCTCAGATAAGAGATGCTGATGGTGGAGGTGCTGGAGTAGATGCTACCTCAGCCCCAACTCTAGAATGTGGTCCCGTATTCTGCTCTTCGAATACTTCCTGATCCTCAGTAATCCCTTAATGTTCTCAGGCTGAACCAAGGCCTGGTGAACCCTCAGTGTCCTTTCCACTCCCTCCTGCCCAGTTCACAATGTTCCTAGGCTTCCCAGGTGATAGTCCCCTCCCTAGACATGGGTTCTAAAGCTTATCCTGTTTCTGCAAGAGCGTTGCTGCCCTCCCACCCACAGAGGTAGTCCTGGCTCAGACCATGCCACCATCAAATTGCAGATCTGAGGGGACTCCAGTCTCACTAAGTCCTTGAGGGATCCCGTGATCCACAGAGGTGTCAGCCATGCTACAGTGCATCACTCAGCCCTACCTCGAAGTCCAGGGACAGGTGACACCTTCCACGAAGTTCTAGAGATGATTTTCTTTAACTGTGGTCATTAGCGAATGTGGGTAAAGAAGGCTCAGAGTAACTATGTGTCACTCATCACGTATTGCCTGCGACATCCTTGAGATGGACATAGATGTCCTGTGACTAAGATGTGATGGGTGGAGGCAGAGGCTGTGGGGACCTCAGGACTGGTTCTGTAAGAGCGTCATCCCTCCCTTCCCCAATACAATCAGCGTGATTCAGCTATGGCAGGAAGACATGATTGTATCAGAGGAAGTGGCATCAGTCTCCCTGAGTGACACATGCAGAGGTGACTTCCCATTCTGGACACTGATTGCCTTCTCCACGCTTCTCTGCAGGCGGGAAAGCAGCCCACCCTCTCTCATATCTGCTTTCTCTGCTTTCCTCACAGCCCACATGGTCCTCAGATCCCTTGGCCCTAGCCAGGCTCTGAGTTCCTGTGACTTCTCTCTTTGTTGACACAGTTATGCCCGTTGTTCCCTGAGGACCCAAAGGTATGGAATCTTTGGGATACACTGGTTTTTAATGCAAAGCTTAGTTAGAAGAGGAGACAGATGACCCACTTCCTTTGTCAGTAGAGTCTTTGTTTTGCATAGCTCAGGCTCTGTAGGTGAGGATGACCACAACCCCCTCCCACATCCCCCTGTGCTAGGATTGCAAGCATGCACCACCATACCCAGTGTATGTGATGCTGGGGACCCGACCCACATCTTCACGCAAGCTAAGTACCAGCTGAGCTACATCTCAACCCCAGCAGGATCTTCAGAGGATGCCCATCTTTAGTTTCTGTCTGGCTTTTTTTCCTACTGTCTGTGGGCTATGGGAAGAAGGTCACTTGATTGCCAGGTCATCCAAAGAAGCAAGCTCACAGGGGTGCCACGGGCCAGGTACTTGTCCTCAGGAACCATGACAGAGCAGGCTCTGAAGACCTACAGCTCTTCTTGGCCTCAGACCTCACACCTCACTGTTGTTACCTTCTGTCTCCCTAAAGCCAAGTGACACATTCCTTTTGCTTTCAATGCCCTGAACCCAGGTGGAAGCCCATAAGACTGTCCTCTAATGGGGCTTGTCAAGGACCTGCGGTACTCAGCTTCCTTAACTGTTAATGATATTTCCCCAATATGAGAGACAAGACCCAGGAGTCACCTGCAGCCTTGGTACTATCATGTGGGAGGAGGAACTTTCTGGAACACAAAGGCCTGGGGTTTTGATGATCAAAGCCAGGGACACATGAAGGAATACTGTCTGCTCCCAAGATGTCCTGAGGCCATGCTTATCCCCTCTGCCCACAGCCAGAGCTGCCCTGCCACCAACACAGGTCGTTTACTCATTGGCTGTTCTCCTTCTTTTTCTACCATCTGGGTTTCCACAGTGGGCAGGAACCTCCTACGTGTGCCCTTGTCCCTTACTCTCCCCTATGCCACCATTCTGCTTAAACAAAAACAATCGCCGGGGGGGTGGTGGTGCACGCCTTTAATCCCAGCACTTGGGAGGCAGAGGCAGGCAGATCTCTGTGAGTTCGAGACCAGCCTGGTCTACAAGAGCTAGTTCCAGGACAGGCTCCAAAACCACAGAGAAACCCTGTCTCGAAAAAAGCAAAAAAAAAAAAAAAAAAAAAAAAAAAAAAAAAAAAAAAAAAAAAAAAAAAAAAAAAAAAAAAAAAAAAAAAAAATCCACAAAGGGATTGCTGCAAAACCAGATGCCGTGTGTTCAGTGCACCCAGATGGTAGGAAGAGAGAACTGACTCCCAAAAGCTGTCCTCTGACCTCCACATGTGCACTGTAGCCTTCATGGGTACACACAAGTTCTTGTAGCCACCCATAATAAAAAATAAATGCCTAAGGGAACAGAGAGATTGCAAAGGGGCTGTGAATTTGTACTGCTCTTGAAGAAGCCTGGAGTTTGATTCCTAGCACTCAATTTAGGTAGCTTACAAGCCAGGGTTTTGATGTTTCCTTTCAGAACTTGGGTCAGATTAAACCAACACCCACAAGGGACCATCAGCTCCAACCTATGGAATAGCCGGAAAAAAAAAAAACACTGAAATACAAGACAGGATGTTATAAAAATGCGTGTCCATGGTCAGATATAAAATGGAGTCACTCTTGTCAATGTCCCAAAAGCTGGAAGAAGCAGATGTATTTGAGAACAATTGCCTGAGGGTAAGAACCGGGTCACAGCCTTACATGGAGATTTGTGAAGAAATCTTACAGGGTAGGAGAGATGGCTCCATGCTTGTAATCCTAGCACTGGCTGCTCTTACAGAGGACCTGGGTTTGGTTCCAGCATCCACATATAGGCTCATAACCACCTGTGACTTCTGTTCTAGGGGATTCAATGCCCTCATCTAGCTTCCGCAAGCACAACACATATGCAGTACACATATACATTCCGACAAAACACTAATACACATACAATAAAACAATGTTTTAAAAAAGAGAAGGAAATCTTACAAGAGAAAAGTCCAGATGTGTGGGTGCATGGAAGTCCAGGAGAGGTCTACACACATCCAAGCTTGTCCTGAATCAAAAATTCCAAGCTCGAATTTGATCTAACACACCTGACTTTGAAGAAGACAAGTATCACAGATGGGGGCAGTTGGGTTTTTTAAATTTTTAATTTTTTTTAAAATAAAGCAAGCTATATTTTTTCATTTTACATACCAATCCCAGTTCCCCTCCTCCCATTGCCTCCACCAACCTCCCTACCCCACTCATCATCCACTCCTCAGGGAGGGTAAGGCACATTGCTTTGGGGAAGGTCCAAGGCCCTCCCTACTATATCTAGGCTGAGCAAGACATATATACTACTGTATCCATCCAAAGAGAATAGGTTCCCAAAAAGCCAGTACAAGCAATAGGGATGAATCTGGTGCCACTGCCAGTGCTCTGACAGTCTGCCCCAGCTATACAACTGCCACCCATATTCAGAGAGTCCGGTTTGGCAGATTTTTGAAAATTTATTTTATAAAATTTTGGACTCGTTTATTCTTTTATTCTGTGTGTATGGGTGTTTGCCTCCATGTATGTCTATGCACCACATGTGTGCCTGTTGCCTGTGGAGGTCAGAAGAGGGCATTGTAACTCCTGGAACTAGAGTTACAGACAGTTGTGAATCACTGTGTGGGTGCTAGGAATTGAACCTGAGTCCTATGCAAGAGCACCAAGCTCGCTTAATCACAGAGCCACCTTTCCAGCCCCAGTGGGAGTGGTTTTAAGGACGAAGGAAAACTTCAGCTGATGTGTGATGGGAACCCAGAATAAAGACACTGGATAGAACCAGAAGCCCTCCCTCTAGGCTCCTCCACATAACGTGTGGGCAAGGGTACTTTGTTTAGTAAAGAGAAAAATGATTATTTTTTTACTGATTCCAAACATGTTTTGTGAGTCCATGTCATATGGAAAAATCAGAAGACCACAAGAACAATGTGTTTATTTTGAGCCTCTCCCCCCCCACACACACACCCTGAGACAGGGCTTCTCTGTAGCTTTGGAACCTGTCCTGGAACTAGCTCTTGTAGACCAGGCTGGCCTTGAACTCACAGAGATCCACCTGCCTCTGCCTCCCGAGTGCTGGGATTAAAAGCGTGCGCCACCACCGCCCGGCTTTGAGCCTCGTTTTTGTGCTCTGTTGTATAGTTTATATGACACTCGTTTAAGGTCATGTGTATTTGCCTCAGCCGTTGTTGAAAGAACCAGATTGCCTCATTCTTGGGCACTTTTTGTTCGGCCACAGGGTAAGAGGACATTTTGCAGAAGTCGGTTCTCTCCTTCCACCATGTGGACCCCAGGGAATGAAACTTGGTTCATCTAGCTTGGCAGAAAGCACCTTTTACCCACGGAGCCACCTTGCTTACCTCAGTTTTACTCCCCTTATCCACAGCTATGCCTTTGTTCTGCAAAGTGCAGATGGAGTGCCAGAGGTCGAAAGGACGAGTGACGGGCGAGGAAAAGAGAGAGTGGTAAAGCTAGGGAGCGCCAAGAAACCCTCCAATTTGGTTCACTTTTGGTTTTTTAAAAATCACGGACTTTGGGCCAGGCAGTGGTGGGGTACACCTTTAATCCCAGCACTCGGGAAACAGAGGCAGGCGGATCTCTGTGAGTTCAAGATCAATCTGGTCTACAGAGCGAGTTCCAGGACAGGCAGTGCTACCCAGAGAAACCCTGTCTTGAAAACCAAACCAAACAAACAAACAAAAACAAAAAAAGTCGCAACCTTTGGAGGTCATGCAGATAAACAATGTGTTCTTGGTTTTGCATTAGCTTTGATCTGTTGACAACATCCCCAACTGAAGCCACCTTATAGCTTAAAACAGTTGTCCAGGAAAAGGTACCTTTTGATGTACTCTCCTGCAAAAGATGCTTCTTGTCTCTTAATGTCTCTTACTGATTAACTTCATTATTAGAGGCACCTGGAAAGTGAACCAGAAAGACCCCAGTGATAAGAATCACTCATTGGTGTCTTTTCTCCATATTTACTGCACCCAGCAGCAGTCGTGGTCACTTGCCAGCTGGAGTGGTGTTGCCTCTGGGCATCCCTGAAGTGTTCACACAAGCAGACTACCGTGATGTCAGTCTGGCGGTCATCTGAAGGAGTGTCCAGTCATCATCTCCTCCCTTCGGGTAACTGGGCACAGAGAAGGGGTCTCAATGCTGTTACTCAAATAATCATGTGACTTGCTAGGACAGTTTCCAAAGGGAGACTGACCCTTTGCCAGGTTGTTCAAAATGGAGAAGCATTAAAGTAGCCCAGAACAAATACTAACAACAAGATCAACATTCTCAACCACATTTAAGTGCTTAACCCTTGGCCAAACACCCATAGGGAGTATTGAGTCTCAAAAGAACAGTATGGTACCCTTGGGGACAGATGTTGGGTTCTAGCCTGGCCACCAGTGTTTGAGAAGTTAGGTTGCCTGGCCTGAGGTAGTCTGTGAAAAGAAGAAGAAGAAGAAGAAGAAGAAGAAGAAGAAGAAGAAGAAGAAGAAGAGGAAGAGGAAGAGGAAGAGGAAGAGGAAGAGGAAGAGGAAGAGGAAGAGGAAGAGGAAGAGGAAGAG
>NW_026068353.1:129442-130290 GCF_014885135.2 Alexandromys fortis
AGAAGAAGAAGAAGAAGAAGAAGAAGAACAAGAAGAAGAACAAGAAGAAGAACAAGAAGAAGAACAAGAAGAAGAACAAGAAGAAGAACAAGAAGAAGAACAAGAAGAAGAACAAGAACAAGAACAAGAACAAGAACAAGAACAAGAACAAGAAGAACAAGAAGAAGCAGCACTAGAGGAAGCCAGGGGTAGTGGTGCATGTCTATAATTACAGCAGTTGGGAGAGATGGGGAGATACGGTATTCACATCACCTTTGGCTACATCTTTTGTTAAAGGCCATCATGGATGACTTGAGAACCTGTCTCAGAAAAACAAAATAAAAAATACCAAGTATTTTGAAAAAGTACTAGAGGAGAGGTGATGGATGGGAGCTGTCTGTCAGAGTTCGCTTTGGTCTAGAAGGAAGTTGAAGTGGTATATAGTTTTCTACTTGGACTTAGTCAACTTTTGTGGGGTACCATTGTTTTCTGTTTTGTTGTGTTTTTTTTAAATATAATTTTTTATTGAAAAAATTTTTTCCGCCTCCTCCCCGCCTCCCATTTCCCTCCCCGTCTCCCTTTTCCCCCCTCATCTCCCTTTTCCCCCCTCCTCCCTCTCCTCTCCCCCTCCCCCCACTCCTCTCCCCCTCCCTCTCCAGTCTGAGGGGCAGTCAGGGTTCCCTGCCCTGTGGAAATCCAAAGTCCTCCCCGCTCCATCCTGGTCTAGGAAGGTGGACATCCAAACTGGCTAGGCTCCCACAAAGCCAGAACATGAAGTAGGATCAAAACCCTGTGCCATTGTCCTTGGCTTCTCAGCAGCCCTCATTGTCCACCATATTCAGAGTCCGGTTTTATCCCATGCTTTTTCA
>NW_026068353.1:131648-145113 GCF_014885135.2 Alexandromys fortis
GCCCGATCATATGACAGGGGCATTTGTTCAACTATGTTCATAGCAGCATTATTTGTAATAGCCAGAACCTGGAAACAACCTAGATGTCCTTCAATGGAAGAATGGATGAAGAAAGTGTGGAATTTATACACATTAGAATACTACTCAGCGGTAAAAAACAATGACTTCTCGAATTTTGCATGCAAATGGATGGAAATAGAAAACACTATCCTGAGTGAGGTAACCCAGACCCAAAAAGATGAACATGGGATGTACTCACTCATAATTGATTTCTGTTTTGTTTTTAAGTAACACACAGACAGTTGAAGAGGGAACAGGTAGTTTCTGAGAGATTCTGTGTAACATTCTGACTCCCTGATCTTGAGTTTCTTCAGCAGATGTAGGTATCAGTGAAAGCTGGGAGTCTTCCTACCACAAGCATTGATGACTTCACCCACTCCCACTAATTCAGCCTTTAGGATGGCGTAGACAGTCCCCTCTTGGGGGCTCCTGTGGACAGGGAGACAGGCGGGTGAGAGGGCGAGGAGACTGTAGGTGGCGCTGTTGTCCTAGGGGAAGACAAATGGCCACTGCAAGGCTCTCGGTAAAGCAGGAGCTGTGGCTTAAGCATCCTCTCTCCATGACAGTTCTCCAACCTCCCTTTACTTCCAACAGGGCCGCATCTGGGAGCAGCTTGTCTTGGTTGTTTATTTGGGGTCTGGGCTGAGAGAAATGGTGGACAGGAAGGGCGGAAAGGTAGACAGGGGGCTTTCATCAGTGAGTTTATGTGCTGAGTAAAGGCCCACAGGGCATGTAGTGTGGGTTGTCCCAAGGAAGATTCTGGTAGCAGATGGCACACAGGAAAAATCAGAAGGTTCCGCCCTGTTCTCTGCCACCACGACTGTGGAGCGGTCGGTTGCAGAGGACAGTCAGGTCTGAGTGATGTTGTCATCATGAACAGGGTAACAATGCCAGTTTGAAACCAGAAAAGGGAGAATTTGGAAGTGCAGCGCAGTTGGGTCTGAGGATAGAGTAGGGGCAAGGTCAGAGGACGCACCTGAGACTTGGGGAAGAGCATAGGGAAGAGAAAAGGTAATGTCAGAGGGTCTGGGAAAAAGGCAGAGGCAGGGGAGAGGAAGCCGAAACAAGGGTCAGAGTACAGAGCTTGAGGTGGCTGCGAGGGGACAAGAAGCCAGGGGCATCAACACCTGAGTTGAGTGGGCTCGCTGTGGATGACGAGTTCTGTCTACTCTGATGACTACCATTCATTCGTGCCTTCTTCGTGTGTTCAGATGAGAGGATGAATTGTGACCCCATGCCCAGTTCAGGTGACTAAGTTCTTGAAATGCTCCTGTACAGAAGGAAGGCAGGGTGGTGTAGATAAATTGCCCCGAGGAACTGCTGCCATCTCCAGAGAATCATCATGTGTGGATCCTTTTCCAACTCCCAGGGGAAGCAGAAGGAGAAGGGGATCTTGATGGAGCTGCCCTGAACACCAGAGAGGCTTGGTGGTTGGATGGCCCAAAGGGTCTTTCTCTGTTGGATCCTGCTGAGTTACCTGGGAACGACAGAGAGAATCTGAAGCCGAGGAAGGTGATGGAATGGACAACACAGAGCTTCCTGAGCCATTGTCCTTAGGTGTGGGGGGACATGGGGCAGGACTGTCCCTATGTCCTACTGTCCCATATGGGACAGGAAAGACAGAGAAAGGTTGTGTTGGGCCATCTCTGAGGGGTGAACTCTCTCTCTTGAGGTACAAAGGACAGGCTGGCAGTCACCTGTCCACATGTCAGCCCACTCTTCCCAGCCCCACTGCCTGCCCTTCCTGTGGTTAAGGCAGAATCCCTGCTAGCAAGTCCCCAGCAGCTTGCAGGCATGCTACTGGTAGCACAGGAAGCAGGATCTAGGCCATGGCTCAGTTCCTTCCGGGAAATGAGACCAGCAGAACCATCAGGAAGGCCAGGAGGCCCTGTAGAGGGGCCCTGAGAGCATTGAAGAGTAAGAAATGTTTAGAGCAACGTGATCCAATCCCCAGGGCCTCCTGAAGATCACTGAGGAAGGCCAGGATCTTCCCATTTCTGTTGCCTTATGGCCAGCAACTTCCCCATCAGTCAGATTCTTCTTCTCCTTTATTGTGGATCTTCCCTTGTGGTTACAGACAAGATAGATGCACCTGTCTTTTGGCCCAGCCCCCACCTTCTGCTGGGAGATGTTGTCCTGGCC
The DNA here is from genome assembly GCF_014885135.2 of Alexandromys fortis. Classification (NCBI taxonomy): domain Eukaryota; kingdom Metazoa; phylum Chordata; class Mammalia; order Rodentia; family Cricetidae; genus Alexandromys; species Alexandromys fortis. The sequence goes on from NW_026068353.1 coordinate 133,851, forward strand.
TTCACTGCTTAGTCTTCAGCTCTCCCACTTTGACCTTCTGCCCTGTCACATCCTTCACATGTCCTGTGTTGTCCCCTGCACTCTTCCAGATGGCGGTTGTAGCTTAGCAACTCTCAGGCCCTGGACTCTTTCCAGCCAGCCCTGTCTTGTGAGCAAGCTGATGTATTTCACAGATGCTGAACCTGTTTTTCCAAGAGTGGATCTGTGAAATCCATTGAGCTGAGGATCCCTGCTCTGCAGAGCTTGGCTGAAACCTCAGCTTGGGAACCCTTGTCCCCTTCACTATAATTTTACCAAGAGACCTAATGTCTGGTGCTTTTAGCGATGTGGCCACAGTCACGCCACAGACTGACTCCCTCACAGGGTTTGAAAAATCTCAGGCAATAGGAAGGAGGCAGCAGGCCCCGCAGTTCCAATCAGACCCTTCCCACCCCACAGCATCCTGATTAGGGTCCTGCTGGCCAAGCTCTCAGATCTGATTTGGTTTTCATATCCCATAGCCTGTTGTGATTGTTGGCAGTCTTCCAGCCACCTACTGTTCCTGGTGGCCCCACAAGGCTGGAGTTGAGGCACTGAAAACAGTGCACTAGGTGATGGTTTGAGGCCCAAGCACTAACCACACAACCCTTCCAGTCTCAAAGTCATCATAGGCTAGTCCCTAGTGTAGAGCTTTGTGCTGATGAAGAAAGGCATTGGGCACAGGCTTCTCAGGATGTCGAGGAGACAAACTAGACTACCAGGAGGGCAGTGAACCATGAGGAAGACAGAAGGAGACAGTTGGGCTATGCTGGGGTCCAGACATCCAGGGTTAGGTGCAAGCTGTGGGGGATGGGAAGAGGTATCAGGAATAGGGAAGGTGAGAAACTAGGGACACCCTCAAGCCAGGTTGTCAAGGGAGTGAGGCTGAGGGTAGCCGAGGCTGCACTGAGGAAGCCAAGCTTGGGGTGCTGGTCTTCCCAGAAGAGAGCAGGTGAGGAGAGGAGCAACTGTTGGTAGCTTCTGGATAGTGGCTGGGGATGGTCAAGGTTACCCAGCCCAGTGGAGGGAGGGCAGGGTTATCAATCCCAGCTCTCTCTCCCTACTTGCAGCTCTTTGAGGAAATCCCCTTGCCCATGGCTTCTTGGCTTCTTGTACTAAGGCCCCATAGGGACCATCTGAGCTCAGCAGCAGGGTTAGTTGTCCCCTGGTAGAGACAGGACCACTTACAGGAGTTCCAGGGGTGCAGGTGAAAGGCAGCCCCACCAGGAATGCTCAGGCAGTTTTTCCCCCGCTAAAAGACCTCCTGCCTCTCCCCCAAGCTTCTCTGTATGTTCAAGGGTGGCGAATTCTACAGAGGCGAGTCCAAACAACAGCTCAGGCTCCTTAGTTTGTAATCTCCATGCTGCTTGGGCTTCTGTGCCCTCCTTATGCACCCCACAACAAGGGGAGCCTCTCATGTAATCGAGCTATGTGGTTCTAGAATGATCTAGGAATCCAAACCCAAGGTCCTTACGGCTCAGAGGGCTGTCTCAGTCATTTTGTCTCCTCTGCAGATGATGGGGGAGGGGGGCAGGGTGCTTGTCTCATGCAGAGGAACCCAGTTCCTGGGTGGAACGACTTGAAATGGATGAACCTGTGTTCAATCCCTGTGTCTGCAAGGCCTCTCTGCCTGCCTCTGAGTGGCCAGTGGGCAGCAGTGTCCAGGTCTCTGCTCATAAGAGAAGACCTGGAGGAGCAACAGTAGAGGCCAGAAGAGGGTACTAGGGCTCCACCCAGCTACACAGGGAATCTATCATGAGGAGGCCAGGTCAGACAGCAGGGGTTGAAGCCCAAGAGACACTTCTCCTGTGTCCCTCAGCAAGAACCAACCACAGGTTCAGCCTGGGTCTCAGTCCCAGTTCCTTTTAGCTCCAACCTGGGTCCTTCCTCCCAAGAGACTGAATCTGCCTCTGACCTCCTAAAGAAGCAAAGTCCAAACAAAGCTAAAGTTCCAAACAGAATGATCACTTTAATGACAGTATTAAAGACATCATCTGGAGGGGGTTGGAAATATGTGCAAGACAGGATGTAACTGGGCCTTTGCCATGACCTCCACCCACACCTGGGTCATATATGTGCACACACTGACCACATCCTAGCTAGCAGGATGTGCTCTTATCAGAGGCTGAAAAATAAAACAAGATTTATGAAGAGGCCTGTGTCCAGGATAAAGACATCAGCAAAAGGATCTCCCAAAGGCCTGGAGAGGACTGAGGGTGCCTGTCATTGGGTTCCCGAGCACAGGGTACTGTATTCCAGACAGTCGGTGGCACCAAGGATGTCAGGAACGGGGTGGGGAAGATTTTCTCTGGCCAGAGCATACAGTCCATTCTCAGTGGAGATGAAGCTGCCACGCGCAGAGGCCAACCAGGGAAGCTGAGGAGACAGGCAGCGGGGGTTCGTTGGTTGGTACTGGTCATCGGGGGAGAGGGATGAACACTGGGGCAGGTGCTGGTCATGGTGGACCATAGCCTCACACAAAGGTGCTGAATCGGGTGGTGGTGGGTAGAGAGCAGCCAGGGATGCTTGGCTGGCAGGCTGTAGGACACAGCTGGTGTCCCACTCCAGAAACCGTCCTTCAAGCCTCACCTGCGTTTGCATCTGTGCCTGGGTGCTGGTGGAGGACGGCTGAAAGTTACTGAAACACCTGGGAGACAGAAGAGGAGGAATCAGGGGCAGAGGGCAGCTAGCCAAGCAGTGTGGGAATGTTACTGGGCCTGTTCTCACCAACGCTTCTGCCGCCACAGGAGACAGGGTATAAAGATGAGACCAAATAAGAGAATCCCCAAGGTTCCCAAGATCCTGGTCAGGTCTCCTTGAAGAATGGGGCCTGGAGTTGGGGTAGAGAGTCCTAGAAACAGAGAAAGGTGTCAAGATGTGCAGCCAGTGTCAAGGTCCTCCCTGTCTCCCATCTTTCCCCAGACACACCTGGATCTGAGCTATTCAGGTCTCCACAGGCAACTCTGGAACCCTGAGGGAAGGTAACGAACTCACAGCAGAATGAGGTGTTGGCCAGGAGGTTTCTCGCCTTGGATTGTTCCAGGGTCAGAGTGAGAGAGATGCTATTTAAGGTCTCCCAGCGGGCCTGGGAGGCAGGGGCCCACTCTCGGGTGCCAAGTTCTGGATGTAACACGGCTAGTTTGGTCATTCGGGCATCAACAAATCCTTCCCAACTCACTGTTACCAGAGAGATGATGTTGGCTCCTAAGACCCCACAGTGAACTGAGAGGGAGAGGGATGGGAGTTTGGGGGCCTCTATTTGGACTCGCACCCACACCACGGGGCTCCCTGAGGAAGGAAGACAGGAAGGTCAGTGGCTGTGTCCCCACACTGTCTCCTCCCCCATGACTCTGCATTTCTCTGGCTTCTCCACTCACCTTTAGAGTCACAGAAGGTCAGCAGCGATGAGAATAGGACCAGGGCCTGGACCTGGGCCATATCTGTTTCAGGGAGGGCCTGTTTGTTCCTGTTCTCATGGCAGACAATTTTCACAGTGTCAGCAATTAGAGTTACACCAGTGGCTCCCCACAAGCTAGCCCTATTTCCTTTTTGAAGGCCCTACTGGTAATCAACTCGGGGTAGCAGGTTCCCCCACTTAAAGTTACAGTATCAGGATTTGCTTGCCACTTCCTGGACCTGCAATGGTGGGGAAGCTGCAGGGGTTACTGCCATCAGTCAGCTCTTTGCCTCAGGGATAGGAGGGTGCATGGCTGCTCCCGAGGCATCCAGCCTTACCCAGGGAAGGGACAGGGAATGGAGCTACTGGAGAATGCAAGATCTTACATCCAGGAAAGTCACCGGAGAGTCATCCAGGAGCCAGCCTGAATGCCCCAGCACTCTCTCCTTATCACATACTAGCAGTATGCAGTTTGAGTCTGCAGCCCACTGTCCCTCCCCAGCTCCTGTCCCATGTCCACCCAGAAACCCAAAGGGAGACCTCGCTTGCTCCTTGTAGAGCTCTGCTTGTTGGCAGCCGACTTCTAGCTGCTTCGACCTGAAGCATGGTCACCTGAGGCTTTTTGTCCATCTCCTCCATCCTGCTGACTCCCATCCTAATCAGCTGACTTCCCTCAGCCGCCCTTACCACCATCAACCCATTTATGTCCTCATCTGCTGGGAAGAGACAAGTGACAAGTTGGCTGGCTTGTCACCCTATGTCGCCCTTGGCTTCACTGAAGCAGCCTAGGTAACCCAGACAACACATGGCTCACTCCTTCACTCGCCCAACCCTATTTCACTTGGAGCCAAAGCTTGACATCTCTCTGACATGTTCCGCCTCCCTTCTTGCCTCTCCCCACCCCCTATGTGGTAGCATGCTGTGTGCTGAAGATGGAGGTCCCAAGGACAAGTTGGCCTTTGCCTATGAATTCTGTCACAGAGGCAGTGAGTGGCCCCACAAAAATTGTCTTTCTTTCATCAAGTGTTGCTTCAAATCACTGTGCTGTGCAAGGTCAGGTCATTTACAGAATGCCACAAACTGGCCAGGGTGCCTCAGTGCAGGGGTGACAGGTGACCCTATTTAAGGTTCACGACATTGTGTACTGAGAACCTGAATCCCAGGCCTGCCCCAGAGCCCAGCTTAGTATCTGAGTACTGTCTTGCCACTTCACCCTTGCCTCTCCAAGCATAAAAACCATCCCTCATAGATGCCAACCAGAGTGGCCTCTGGGCCATTGCCCCCACAGTTCCCAGCCTGGCCAGCATTCTCTCCACCCTTTGATCTAAGGCCCAGAGGACATTTCTGACAGAGGCCTGCTGTCATCAGTGAATGTGATAAAGCTGACTTACCTCAGAGAGGCCAAGCCATGTAGGCCACAGGACCGTTGATAGTTCTCATAACAAAGTTAGAAAAGTTTTGAAAATTCCCAGCACCTTCCGTTGACCATCTGCAAGACTAATTAGATAATTAACTGGTTGGAACTTCTGAAACTGTCAAGCGTTCAGAATGTTTTAATGCCGTCTTTAATCGTCTTATTAGCTGTTAGGTTTCAGACCTGGGGCAAATGGCTGAGATGTCTGTCCATTGACCTATCAAAGTGGACCTGACCACTAGGTTCTCCCTGTATCCCTCAGTCCCTATCTATCACAGGGCCTTCCTGGCTAGCTTACCCCATTCCTACCCTAAATTCTAGCCCAGGGGCTGGGCTGCCCTTCCCTATATAATCTAACCATTTTGTCTATCTAGTCCTTTTCTTCTACTCTTTTTTGGGCCTCCTGGATGCTGCACCTGTTCCTCCCCCTCCCCCACCCTGCTTTCCCTTCTCCCTCCCCTCCCCTCCCCTCGCCCCACTCTCCCGTCCCCTTTCCCTTCCCCCTTCACCTCACGAGGCTCAGGGCCATGTCCACTCTGGACTCTCCCAGATGTCCCTGCCTCTGACTATGCTCTTCCATGTATCTATAACAAACTTTCCCCTCCACCTAGGAGCGGTCATGTTCCTCTCCTCTGTCCTTCTTTCATTCACACAAAGCATTCAGGTCTTTCCTGGACAGATGGGACGAGCATCAACCAACTTCTCAGTTCAGATGTGGAAGTCTTCTCAAAGGCACCGCTTCCACCAGAAGCCCTGACTACCACAACCCGGCCTCCTTGTGGAAGTAACCAGTTCTTTCCTGGGTGTCCTTGTGCTTTCTGTCTGATGGCTTGACCTCATGCAGAGAGAAAACCAGGCAGTGGTTTTAATAAGACTCAGTTCCTGAGGTCCACACACAGGGTTCTGCATGGCCCAGTCCATTTTAATCCAGAATACTGGGGATCAGTGGGTCAAGGCACTTGATGACCTGTGTTCAATCACTGGGTCTCACGTGGTAGAAGGAGAGCAAGAACTCCTGCAAGTTGTCCTCTGACTTCTATATTGCATGCGAGGATGTGCAGCAAAGTAACTGAAGAATGTCTTTATTATAGATAAGATATGAGGGCTAAAGTTAGGTCTTAAGTTTAAGATACTGCTCTTAAGAAATCTATAAAGCAAAAATGCATCTACTCTGTAAGCCCCACTTGCCCGAGGACAGATAATTTTCTGGAATGCTGGGACTGTTGTTCATGTAAGATAACAAGACAGGTTTTCACTTTTGTAATCAGGTTGGTTTCTCCAACTGTACAGGATATACTTGGTCACGTGCAGGCAGGAGGCACATAAGCAGGGTGTATAAAGGTCGGAAGCACAGAGCCATGTGGGGTTTGCCTTTATAATAAACGCCTGACTAATGTAATTGGAGGCCATTTTGTGGGAATCCCCAGTATGGACCTGGCCAGTGTCTGTCATTCTGAACAGTATTTATTAAAGCCAACTTCAAATTTGGCGCAAAAATTGTGGTTAGTGGGGCTGGAGAGATGGCTCAGTGGTTAAGAGCATTGCCTGCTCTTCCAAAGGTCCTGAGTTCAATTCCCAGCAACCACATGGTGGCTCACAGCCATCTGTAATGGGGTCTGGTGCCCTCTTCTGACCTGCAGGCATACACACAGACAGAACACTGTATACATAATAAATAAATATTTTTAAAAAGTTGTGGTTAGTGGTCTTAGTCTCCCCTGGTGGAATTAACAAAGGGAGCAAAAATGTCTAAAGGCATCTAGAAGAGCCCAAACAGACAGAAAAGGTGGTGGACTGGACAACGCCAAAGCTAGGGAAGCAGGAGAGAACAGGAGAGATATCAGGAGACGGAATAACGAGAGGGATGGTGAGAATAGCAAGAGCAGGGTGTAAAGAGAGCAGGGATCTAAGATAAGGAGGGCCAGCAGGCATAGGGACTTGGAAATGTGTAACAGGTACTTGTGAGTAAGGACCAAGGGAACCTGGTCAGCGTGGACTTTGATATGCAATCACAGGTGTGTATTCATGGAGAGCCACATGTTTATTTTGCCAGAGGCAAAGAAAATGACTCCTTTCGATGGACATGAACTATTTCACAAGTTCCTGGGGGGAATGTTGGAGCTCGCTCTCTCTCTCTCTCTCTCTCTCTCTCTCTCTCTCTCTCTCTCTATCTTCCTGCCTCCCTCCCTCCCTCCCTCTATTTCTCTCTTTTACTCTCTCTCTCTCTTCCCCCCATATACCCTCTCACCCTTCCATACATCCCCCCCAACACCCACTAAATAAACTCTTCATACCCAAGTTCTCTCTTCATGGCTTATCTGTCTGTCCCTTACCTACCCTGGTCCCACACCACAGTGGGACCTTCCAGGGGCACTCACACCATAAATCATAACAATAACCAATTGTGATTTTCCTTGTGCTTTTTCTTCTTTTCCTTCCTGCTAGGCCGAGCCATCTCTGAGGAAGGCCCTGACTTCAGGAGAGCCGTGACTGGAGTAAGAGTGAAGCTGATATTGTTGGCCCAGCGCTTGCTCTTGATTCAAACACTCAGCTTCCTTCAGGAAGCCTAGAGAATCTGTGGTTCAGATAAAATGCTTGAGAGAGGGCAGGGAGGAGAAGTGAGCTCATGCCAACAACTCAGAATAGCATTTGAAGGAAGAAGGTGTACCAGAAGTGGGGGGGGGGGGGGAAGCCAAGCAGATTCCTGAAGCCAGATCTGGCACCTGCCCTGCTCATACGGTGTAGACTGAAGCCCAGAGGCACCTCACTCCGCATGCCTTGGCACAGCCTTAGGGAAAAACAAGAAAGCTAGAGACTCAGAAATTAAAATTTCCACCCGCTGGGCAGAAGAAGGGCTTGAGATCTTGGAGGGAAGTGAAGCTATATTTCTACCCCCTCTGAGCTTGTGGACTACGGCTTGTAATTACTACATTTTACTTTTACATATATTTTCCTTTTGTATGTGTATTTGTGTACACACATGTGTGCATGTATTGTGCAGGTCTGTGGATGTGGAGGCCAGAGGTCAGCATCATGTGTCTTCCTCGATCACTCTCCGTCTTAGTATCTAAGGCAGGGTCTCTCACTGAACCTGGAGCTGACCAATTTGGCTCCCTAGGGCTGGGACTGCAGCTGCATGTGCCACACCTAGCTTTTTCTTTCTTTTTTTTTTTTTTAACATAGGTTCTGGGGCATTGAACTCAGGTCCTCATCCTTCTTTAACAATCTGTTTATTAACTAAACCATCTTCCCAGTACCAGTTTATTAAATTAATATAAGTAGTGAGAGATAAGCAACTGAATGTGTACCACTACGCTAACTCTGTCCAGGACCGAAAACCAATGAATCTTGGACTTCCTGGACCCTAACAAAAATGTTACCACCTTCTCAAAACCACAGCATTAACTATCATGCTGAACGTCCTGTGTTACAGTTACACAGATAACTAAATATATGTATATATGGGCTTTCTTCACAGCATCCTTCTGTCATGGAGCTGACCAGCTGATTTCCATTGTAATAAGCATGGCTTTCTCTCTTCCTCTTTATCTCCTTCCTCCTGGCAACTGTTCAGGTTCTCAGCCTGTCTGCTGTGTTATTTTTCTCCCAAACTAAGAAAATTATTCTTGAGCTTAAATATATATATATATATATANGACCTTTAGGAATGCTTTAATAAAATATCATAACTGGGTGGTGTGTGTGTGTGTGTGTGTGTGTGTGTGTGTGTGTGTGTATTTAATGTGATCCCATCATTTGGGGATGGAGGCAGGAGGATTACCATGAGTTGGAGACCAGTCCAGGCTACATAGTGAGTTCCTCACTACATAGTGAATATCCTCAGCTACAGTATGAAACTCTTCAAAACGTAACAAAACAAACACCAGACCAATGTAGGGCTGCAGGGATGGCTCAACACTTAGGAGTATGTGTTGCTCCTGTAGATTAGAGTTTGGTTCCCAAGGCCGAGGTCCATCATTCATAACCACTTGTAACTGCAACTCCAGGAAATCTAATGCCTCTTCTGGGCTCCAAAGTGCCCTCTTCTGGCATCTGCACCCACATGCATATGCCCTGCCCCTCCGCCCACACTAAAAAGTAATATTCTTTTACAAATAAATAAAGTTAAATAAGAAAATGAACTACAAGATAATGTCAACAAATGTAAACAGTCCTAGGCCACATCAGTGGAGAGCTGAAGCTCAAAATGTACCCGTTAGCCACTGAACCAGGCAGCCTCACCATGTGAACTCTTAGATGCTGCTGCAATGACTTGGGACACTTGTTCAGAAGACAAACTGAGGAGTGTATGGGGGGCTGAGGTAGGGAGAATAAGTAGAAGGAATGGGAGGAGGGGAAGGATTGGTATGTATAATGAACATAGTTTGTTTTCTTTTAAAAAAAATATTTAAAAAGCGAAAAAGAGAATTTGTTGGATTTAACATTTTCTTTGACTGATAAATTATTTCCTCTATTTATTTCCTCTATAGTATCTTCCATACCATATCTCTCAATATCTCTCTCAATATCTCTCTCTCTCTCTCTCTCTCTCTCTCTCTCTCTCTCTTGTTTTTTTTTATTTTTCAAGACAGGGTTTCTCTGTAAAACAGTCCTAGCTGTCCTGGAACTATCTCTTATAGACAAGGCTGGCTTTGAACTCCCAGAGATCTGCCTACCTCTGCCTCCCGAGTGCTGGGATTAAAGGTGTGCGCCACCACTGCCTGGCTCATCTCTTGCCTCTGTAGTTCCTGTTCATTTACTCAGATCTCCCTCAATTTTTGTTTTCTCTATTGCCTCTATTTCAGACTTCAAGTCTTGAACTGTTTGAACTGCTTGCTTCACCTGTTTATTTTCCTTGGCTTTCTTGGGTTTCTTTGAGTGATTTATTAATTTTTCCAATGTTTTGTTTTTCCCTTTCTTTAAGGGAATTTTTCATTTCCTCTTTAAAGGTCTCTATAAGCCTCATATAGTTATGTTTAAAATCGTTTTCTTTTGCTTCTTCTGGGTTAGGATGACCAAGTCTTCCTGTTGTGTGACCTCTGGGTTCTGGTGTTGTCATGTTGCTTTTTAGGTTGAATGAATTCATGCATTGGCACCTCCCATCTCTTCCTCCAATTTGTGCTAGAGTGTTTCTGCCTCTTGGTCTAATCCTTCCAGAGGCTGTCTCTATCTTTGGAAACTGTTCTTGGTCTGCTCTGTACTGTTGCTGTCTGAGGTCTCTCTTGGCCCACTCTCTTGGTCTACTCTGTGTAGTCACAGCCTGTGCTTCAGAGTTCCTCTTTTGGTCCTCTCTCTTGGTCCTCTCTGTGAATTTGCAGCCTGAGATTCAGAGTTCCACTGAGGTTGCAGGGGATAGGTCCACTGGTTCTTTTTTGAGACAAGGTTTCTCTGTGTAGCCCTGGCTGTTCTAGAACTCACTCTGTAGACCATGTTGGCTTTGAACTATGTAGCTTAGACTGGCCTTGAATTACACACACACACACACACACACACACACCACTTCACCTCCTAAGCGCTGGGTTACAGGTATGCACCACCACACCCAGCTATTTGCTGGTTCTACTGAATATGAGACTGCCCTTGCATACTAGAAGTCTCTCTATTGAATATGAGGCTGCTCTTGCATACTGGAAGTCTCTAGCTTCAGTGGGTGAATGAATAGTAATGCTTTTTAATTTTGTTAATTAACTCCTTCCTAGCCACAGCCCTTTAGTGCTACATATCCTGGCCATGCTGATTCTGCACATGCAAAATTCTAATTTTAGAATTAATTAGATTCCTGCTCTAGAGTGACTTATTCTAGGAATGCAGTGCTTCATCCCATCATAATTTTTAAAATGGCAGGAAGGAGCCACACCATACAATAGGACTCACATGGGAGGTTTATTGGAAGAGGAGAGAGAAGGGGCAAAGAAGGGGGCAGAGACCAGTACCTGGGAACAAGAGATGCAGAAGAGAGAGACAGAGAAAGAAAGCAAGAGAGAGAAACAGGGAGGTAGGCAAGGCCCACCTTTTATAAGGGAACGTAGTGAATGTACACAGGAGGTGCTTAGTGACTGCAGCTGAGGATGTATCCTTCAGGTTGCCCAGGGCAGGCCAGTACAGATACACTGTCTCCAGGGCAGGGTTCTGGAGAACCCAACAAAGATCTCAAAGATCTATGGACAGAAGGAAACTCCTTTCTGCCACTGCCTCCCCTCACTTCAAGACAGGTTATTTTCTATTTCTATAACCACTGGAACAGAGAACTAGGGTTCAAAGATGTGGTAACTTATACGCAGTAGCCAAAGACTTTCTCAGTGACCCCAAAAAAATCTCTTCACCTGTGATTCAAACACAGCATCACTGACTTTCCTTTTCAGGAGAACAATAACACCAGTTGGAGTTTTGTCATCATCATCGTGTGTGTGTGTGTGTGTGTGTGTGTGTGTGTG
>NW_026068354.1:0-1548 GCF_014885135.2 Alexandromys fortis
CCAGGCTACACCCCTATTCCCTACCCATTAAGACTCTCAACCCCCCAGATTTTTAATAAATTAAAAAGGGTGGAAATGTTATTCCCCAGAAGGCCCCTGAGCGTAGCTCGCCTGGGGAACTACATTTCCCAGGAGCCTCTAGCGTTCCACGCAAAGGCTGCGCAGGCGTCTGATGCAAGTGCAAAGGCTGGAAAGCCATCTGTTTGCTATCTTTTCCCCTTCTCTCCCCGCACGGTGCAATAAAACTCGCACTCACTCCACGTGGGTTTTGTTGCATCCTTTCGCGTCCGAAGAAGAACAAGCAGAAGAAGATGAAGAACAGAAGAGTGGTTATAGCTGTGAGCCTCTTGTTGTACATGCAAAATGAGTACTCTGTGGTTACTGGTTTGAGTCTCCCATATTACACTCACAGTAAGTGCAAGTCATAAGCCTGAGTCTCCAATAGCACATGTGCCATGAATACTGAATAGTAGTTTGAGTCTTCCACATTACACAGTGAGTGCTGGGTTATAACCATGAACACTCCACTGTACATGCACCATGAACACTGGAATAGATATGTCAGCCTTCCATAGTACATACATGCTGTGTGAAAGGTTACATACTTGGGTTCGACACAGTTCATATTCCATGAATGCTGGTTGCTGTGTGATATTTTGATTGTGTTCTGACAAATAAAGCTTGCTTTGAGTCAGGGTGGAGCTAGCTACTGGTTAATCATAGAGGTCTAGAGGTCTGTATAGAGAGGACATAGGAAGTTATAAGGAGGGGTAGATATAGAATCTTGGCCCTTTTGGATGAAAGAATGCAAGAGGTCAGGAGAGACTGGCTGTTCCTGTGCTTCTCTCATTTTTCAGGTTTTACCTCAATTTCTGACTCCTGGTTTTTATTGATAACATTAATTAGATTGATGCTTCATCTGGTGTCCAACTTTTGAGGCTTGAATTCATAAAACAGCCACTTGCCCATGACTTTGCAGCAACTGGTGTCTGCCAGAGCTGCACACAGGAACTGCACCTAGTGGAGTCACCATGCCACTGGCTGGCTTTTCCTTTCTTTCTCCAAGTCCTCTGAGTGAGTCTGGAATATTTTTGTTGCAGCCTCCCCTGGGTTTACCTGCCCTAGACCTGCAGGCTCTGTCTTCAGGCAGCCCATGCTATATGTGCTTCCTCCACATTAAGCCCTCTGTGACTTTTTTCAGACAGTTGATTCCCTCTCCCTGTGGGTTGTGGGCTCCCCCTAAACTGTATCCTTAGGATACTACCACACTTGGTAGCTACCTTGACAACTGCTTGGGCTTATCTTGTTTTTGCTACTGTCACACACTTTTATATAACAGCTACATGATGGTAGCTTCAGCTCTCCTCCCAGGCTGTGCCCCCCATATATGCTCTACTCAGATATGCTGTGCAAGTGCAACCAGCCTCACAATTTGCCACCATCATCAGTAGATTTGATGAGACAATTGAGAAATTGTAAAAGTGGGAATTAGTTTTTTTTTATTGAGAATAAGAAAAAAAGTTTCCGCCTCCTCCCAGCCTCCCATTT
>NW_026068354.1:5989-7863 GCF_014885135.2 Alexandromys fortis
CTCCAGCAGAGATAGGCTGCACAATGCTTGATTAACTTTAAATTTTCTAAATGCTATTGAGAAAGTAACAATAGCTGTGGAAAGACACTAGATAATAGAAAAAAATGTTGAGTTAAATCAGCCTATATACTTTAAAGATATGGAATGGAAACAAGGACATGTGTTACATTGAGGAAGAGGCTTTGATTTTGTTTCCACAGGAGAAGAAAAGCTAAGGATACCATACAAATTGATAAAGATTAGATTCGAACAAGAGAGACCTCTTGATTAGATGAGGTGATAGTTCATCAAACAGCATGGTCATTCAATTTAAACTAACTTATAAGACTAACAAATGCCTTTTATTTGATCAGATATAACTTGCCAAAAGGGAAACCCCCCAAAGTTAGGGTTGGAGCAGGGTTTTGTTTTTGTCTTTTCAGGAGAATCAAAGCATCCAGCTAAGGAATCTGAAGACCACTGGACAAATGAGACATCTGAAGAAAAAGGAAAAATCATCCGGAGAAAATGTCCCAAGAAAAATAACTGTCTTTTTGGTATATCACATTTCCAACAGGACAACATTTCATAAATCTTCCCAACTATTTGTTTCTGCTGTTATCTAAAGACATATAATTGTATTTTTGTAGTCCTAGTCCAATTAATAATTAAAGCTGGCTTTGAAGTGAGAGAGTGGCTCTCTCCTTCTCTAAACTCAAGGATGCTTGCTAAAGAAAAATCCAAAATCCCTGTCTCATGTCAGAAGAGCTACCTGATATGGGACAGAAGAAAAACCAAAATTAGGGGCTATTTTATTGCTACCAATCTTATAATCCTTTGGCTTTATTTCGATTCTTTTAACACTTTTCTTAAGTTATAAATATCTCAAAATTTATAAAATCAATGCATATTTTTCAACGTTTTGAAATGATATTAATTGTCATATAGAATACCAACTAATTCTAGAAAAATGCTTCCCTTAGCTTTCTGTACATGATCTTGGGTTTGAGTCTCTATCAAGTAACTAGGACTTAAGTTTTTATACTCTGGATTTACACACACACACAAACACACAAATACACACACAGACAGACACACACAATGGGGCCCTACAAAGATGATCCCCCTTGGATGTGATAACATCACTAAGCTGATAAACACCACCAAAAGATCGGCTTTGGACTGCAAATTGCTCAGGACAATTTTAAGATGACTGACTGGGATGGTCCAGCCTTACAGACTACTCCAGCCAGTACTTGAGATAAGTTTTCTACTCTCTCACTACACAGAGACTGGACAACAAACAATACAGCTAACATTCCAAGAACTTGATGATTATCACAATTTTTTCAGTGTACCCTCAAGAACCCCCAGAAAACAGGAAGTAATTTTGAGAACATGAGTCTACATTCCCAAGAGGTGGGGTTGGTGACTTTTGATCACTTAGTGGGTTAGGGGGTTTGGTTATAAGTTGTTATTGGTAATAGTCAAGGAGGAAGGTGAACAATGAAAATCACGGATCTTGGTCCTGTTGGAGTCTGGTGTCAGCCTGGACCCTAAATTATTTTCTTTTAACCAGACCCCAACATAAACTGTCTCTGAACCAGCGTGGAAACGTGGGAATAAAGACACAACTCACCAGGCTTTATCGGGAGGGAGATTCTCTGTGATCCCTCATGAAATCCTGAGTTCACATCCTGAGAAAATTCCTAGTTTATTCTCCAAACAGCCTTATATATCAAAATGCAAACTGAGGGGGAAATACATTAGCATTCTGTTTCCTAGGCAACCAGGTGAATGGTTTTATTCACATCTACCTGTGTCTCCCCTGTCACATCTTCCTGGTCAGTATGCTAGCTCAGTCAAGTAGGCTTGAATTAGCATCTCTATTCAGG
>NW_026068354.1:10906-14218 GCF_014885135.2 Alexandromys fortis
ATTTTTGATAACAGTTTCTAGTTCTTCGCGACTAACAGGTCTATTTAGATCATTCACCTGGTCTTGGTTTAGCTTTGGTATATGGTACTTATCTAAAAAAATGTCCATTTCTTTTACATTTTCCAGTTTTGTGGCATACAGGCTTTTTTAGTATGATCTAATGATTCTTTGAATTTCCTCTGTGTCTGTGGTTATGTCCCCCTTTTCATTTCTGATCTTATTTATTTGCATGTTCTCTATCTGTCATTTAATTAGTTTGGATAGGGGTTTGTCGATCTTGTTGATTTTCTCCAAGAACCAACTTTTTGTTTCATTGATTTTTTGGACTGTTTTCTGTGTTTTTATTTTGTTGATTTCCATCCTCAGTTTGATTATTTCCAGTCTTCTACTCCTCCTGGGCACATCTGCTTCTTTTTTTTTTTTCTAGAGCTTTCAGGTGTGCTGTTAAATCCCCAATGTATGCTTTCTCCGTTTTCTTTAAGAGGGCACTTAGTGCTATGAACTTTCCTCTTAGCACTGCTTTCATTGTGTCCAATAAGTTTGAGTGTGTTGTCTCTTTATTTTCATTAAATTCAAGGAAGACTTTAATTTCTTTCTTGATTTCTTCCTTGACCTAGGTGTGGTTCAGTAGTTGACTGTTCAGTTCCATGAGTTTGTCGGCTTTCTGGGGGTAGCATAGTTGTTGCCTCATAACTTTAATCCGTGGTGATCTGATAAGACACAGGTGGACACTGATATTCTTTTGTATCTGTGGAGGTTTCCTTTGTTTTCGAGTATGTGGTCAATTTTCGAGAAGGTTCCATGAGCTGCAGGGAAGAAGGTGTATTCTTTCCTATTTGGGTGGAGTGTTCTATAGATATCTGTTAAGTCCTTTTGCTTCATTACCTCCAATAATTCTCTTAATTCTCTATTAGGTTTCTGTCTGATTGACCTGTCCATTGGAGAGAGAGCTGTGTTGAAGTCTCCTACTACTAGTGTGTGTGGTTTGATGTTTGCCTTGAGTTCTAGTAACATTTCTTTTACATAAGTGGGTGCTTTTATATTAGGGGCATAGATATTCTGAATTGAGACTTCATCCTGATGAATTCTTCCTGTTATGAGTATAAAGTGTCCATCTTGATCTCTTCTGATTGATTTTAGTTTGAAGTCAGTTTTGTTAGAAATTAGTATGGCCACACCTGCTTTTTCCTTAGGACTATTTGCTTGAAACACTTTTCCCAACCCTTTACTCTGAGCAGATTGCCTGTCTTTGTGGTTTTGATATGTTTCTTGCAAACAGCAGAATGTTGGATCCTGTTTTCATATACAATCTCTTAGCCTGTGCCTTTTTATAGGTGAATTGAGACCATTAATATTAAGTGATATTAATGACCAGTGATTGTTTACTGCAGTTATTCTTATTGTTTTTGGTATTAGAGTTTGTGTGTCTCCCTTCTTTGTGTTGTGTTTGTGAAGGGTCGCTAGATGCCTAAATTATTGTAGGCAGCGTTGGCAATGTTGGATTCCTTGGGTTGCGATTTTCCTTCTATTACTTTCTGTAGGGCTGGATTTGTGGCCACGTATTGTTTAAATTTGTTCTTATCCTGGAATGTCTTGTTTTCTCCATTGATAGTGAACAAAAGCTTGGCTGAGTATAGAAATATGAGATAGAATCCATGATCTCTTAGTTACTGAAGTACATATATCCAGGACCTTCTGGCTTTCATGGTTTCCATAGAGAAGTCAGGTGTAAGTCTGATAGGTTTACCTTTATAAGTTACTTGGCCTTTTTCCTTTGCAGCTCTTAATATTCTTTCTTTAACCTGTATATTCTGTGTTTTGATTATTATATGGCGAGGGGATGTTTTTCTTTAATCCAGTCTGTTTGGTGTTCTGTATGCTTCTTGAATGTTCAAAGGAATATCTTTATGTTGGGAAAGTTTTCTTCCATAATTTTGATAAAAATATTTTCTGGGCCTTTGAACTGTAACTCTTCACCTATTATTCTTAGGTTTGATCTTTTTATTGTGTCCCGTATTTCCTGAATGTTTTGTGATGAGAATTTGTTGGCTTTACTGTTTTCTTTGATCAGTGCGTTTATTTTCTCTATGGTGTCCTCAGCGTCTGAGATTCTTTCTTCTATCTCTTGTATTCTATTGATTATGCTTGTTTCTGGAGACTCTGCTTGTTGACCTGTGTTGCGGGAGGTCCTTCCTCTCCTCCAGCCTATAGCCTCTGAGATACCAGCCCATTGGTGCGTGGTCTCTCTCCCTTTAAAAAAGTGGCTAATTTCCTTCTCTCTCTCCCTTACTTGTTGTGTGCCAACAGAGTGGCGCCTGACGTGATGAACTAAATCCACTTAAAAACCTGAGAAGGCTTAAAAATAAGGGAAAGAGAGTTTAACACAGATTTTTGCTGATTCGGCAACAGCAGCAGAAAAAATGCTGCGTCATTTTAAAGCCTGGCTTCCTGGGACTGTGCTGCCAGTGCAAACTCTGGCTTTAAAAGCATTTCAATGGCTTTTATGGGACTGGATGTTTGTGTTCCCATTTGGGATTGGAAGGAGAGTGCTCTGAGACCATGCTGATGGCTCAGTGCTCCCCGCCTGCACCTGGGCAGACAGCAGAATCAGGCTTAGGCAGGCAGAAGAGCATGGGGGATTCCTGCCGCCACACAGAGACGCATTTTTAGACTGCGCAGTGCTCTGTGTGTCAGATCTGGCTGTAACTTGGATGAAAAGAGTTTCTGTGCTGCACGCTCAGTCTCAGAGTGCTGAGTGCGGCTCCTACCTGGCGGCCCCAGAGCTAGTAGAAAATAGTACTTCCTTCATTTTGATATTGGAGAGAGGTGGAGCCAACATCCACAGCAGTCCTCCACTCTGCAGCTCAGAGGAGCAACTGATTCAGTCACAAGCAGCTCTGCCATGTTGGACTGGGCGGGGCAAGCCTGCAGTACCTGTCTTTGACCTAGGAATGTCACAGTTTAGATTCTTAAGCGCTTAATGATTTAAAGGCGCAAAACAAAGTGTTCCTGGATAGTAAAAAAATTGCAGATTCACAATAGAACAGATTTCAGACATAAAAGACCTTTATGGATCACAGTGTTGGATGAATGTATGTAGGCTTGGGAGAGAGAAGAAAAAGAATATAGAAAATAAAGTTAATGTTAAAAAAAGGTAAAATCTCTAAAGAGACAGAGTAAAGTAAAGTGATAGAGTAAAAATAAGCTACGTAAAAATGGAAAATTCACAGGGAGTCTGGATTCTTTGTATTATTGTGTTTTCTTTAAAATTTTTGACTCTGAAGGAGCTAAGTACAGAGAGACATTTCATTA
>NW_026068354.1:16786-31276 GCF_014885135.2 Alexandromys fortis
AGCAGGAAGAGAAGAATCAGGAATCTAGGATTAGCCAGTTCAGTGACTGTGTTTCAGTCACTGAAGATAAAGTTAGATTGTAATCTTGAGAATAATCTTGAGAAACAGGTAGTTTCCCCCTTGTGATTATCATTGTACTGGGTTTTAGGAACTAGCTGATTATGACCTTGGGAGTGGTCCTAAGAGGCAGGGAGTTGCCCCCTTTTGTCCATCACTGGATTTTTAGAATTTTCTATGACCCGTTTGGATTACTGGACTGTGGTTTCTTCCCTTAAAAACTCTTTCTCCCGGTCACTCGGGGTGGAACTCTTCCCCTGTGTGGGTTATGAGTCTTGGCCCCAGTGCACTGGTTCCCGTCTCATCTTATCAATTAAAGCCTCGTGTGATTGCAGCAAGGATGGTCTCTGGTGAGTTACTGGAGGGGGGGGGGGTCGTGTTATCCTGAGACTTGAGTGAGAGTCTCCCCAGCACTGGAAGTCTTTCACCCCGAAGGCCAAAGATGGATGCCCCAACATTACAGAAGAACCTGGAATTTGTGCCCCTCTTCCATGGCTTGCCTGTACCCCCTCTTTCATGATTGGCCTCACAAGTTCCTGTAAACCGGAGAATCGGTGCCACTTATGACACAGAGAGCCTTTCAAGGGTCTGTCAAGCCTGGGAAGCTGTGCCCCTTCTTCAGTGGCTGGTCTCCCCTAGGGCAGGGTTTGGAAAGCGGTACCCCCCTTCCATGGCTGACGTCTCCAGGGCGAGCCATACCCCAGGAAGCAAGAACCTGGAATCTGTGCTCCTCTCTCCCACGGCTGACCTCCCCAGGGCTGGCCATGCACTGGGGAGTTAGGTAAGGAAAGTTGTACTCTCTGTATTCTCCAGCTGGCCTCCACAGGGCTGGCCATGCACTGAGGAGCCAGGCCGGGAAAGCTGCATTTCCATCTTCCATGACTGGTCCTTGCAGGGCTGGACAGGCCCTGGAGAGCCACTCTCTTCCGTGGCTGGCCACTGCAGGGCCAGAGAGTCCCTGGGGAGCCATGCTGGGGAAGCTTAACCTCCTTTCTATGGCTGACCCTGGGGTGTCAGGTTGGGGAACCTGCACTCCCTCTTCCATGGCTGATTTCCCAGGGGCTGGCCATAGCCTGGAGTGCCAGGCAAGGGAAGCTATGCCCAATTTTCCATGGCTGACCTGTACCCCCTCTTCCACGACTGACCACCCCAAGACATGCCAGGCCTGGGAAGGTGTGCCCACACTTCCACAGCTGAACTCCCTGTGGCTGGACAGGTCCAGGGGAGCAGGGTCAGTGAAGCCGCACCCCACTTTTTGATGACTTTCTCTGTAGGGTTTGACAGGCTGGGGAAGGAATGCTCCCTTTTCTACAGCCTGCCTCCTGAGGGGTGGACAGGCCCT
This sequence comes from Alexandromys fortis, assembly GCF_014885135.2. Lineage (NCBI taxonomy): Eukaryota > Metazoa > Chordata > Mammalia > Rodentia > Cricetidae > Alexandromys > Alexandromys fortis. The sequence goes on from NW_026068354.1 coordinate 18,186, forward strand.
GTAAAGCTAGGCTGCAGAAGCTGAGCTCCCTCTTCCATGACTGGCATCCCCTGGGCCAGCCATGTCCTGGGTGCAAGGCCTTGGAAGCTGCGTCCCCTCTTCCATGACTGGCATGAGCCCCTCTTCCATGAATGGCCACAGAGGGCCAGCAAGTTCATAGAAACTGTACCCCCTCTTTCACACCTATTCTTCCCAGGGCTTGCAAGGCCAGGAAACTGTGCCCCCTATTTGATGGCTGGCCACCAACAGGCAAGACAGGTCCTGGGAAGCCATGCCCTGGATACTGTACCTCCTCTTCCTTGGCTGGCTTCCTCAGACAGGACAGGCCCTGGGAACCTAGGCTAGGGAAGTTGCATTCCCTTATTCCCCAACTGGCTTCCCCAGGGCTGGTCATGTACTTGTGAGCCAGGTTGGGGAAGCTGTACCCATGTCTTCCATGGAAGGCCTTTGCAGGACCGGACAGGCCCTGGGGAGCCAGGCCAGGGAAGCTGATAACCCTTCTACCACGGCAGGCCTAAGCAGGGCTGGATAGGTCCTGGGGCGCCAGGTTGGGGACACTGTGCCTTTCCCACTTCCGTGGTGACCTCTGCAGTTTGCTCCTTCCATGGCTTACCTGTGCCCCCTCTTCCATGACTAGCAATCCCATGGCCTGCCAGGCAGGGCAACTCAAATCTACTCTTTCATTGTTAACCTCACCAACCTGCCAGCCTTGGGATTGTGTACCACCTCTTTCACGGCTGGTCTCCCATGTCCCATGCTGCAGCCCCTTTTTCCATGGCTGGCCTCTGCAGGACCTGACAGGTTCTGGGGAGTCAGGCTGGGGAAGCTGTACCTCCCTCTTTCACAGTCTATACGGGGTCAGACAGGTCCCAGGGAGCCAGGTGGGAGAAGCTGTAACCCCCTCTTCCATGACTATACTGCTCAGGGCCAGAGAGATCTCAGTGAGCCAGGCTGGGAAAGTTGTGACCCCCCTCTTCCACAGCTGGTCTCCCCAGTGTCAGACAGGCTTGGGGATTGTGTGCCCCTTCTTCCAAGACTTCCCTCTGCAGGGCTGGATAGACCCCAGGGAGCTAGGCTGGAGAAGCTGTGACCCCTCTTCCATGGATGGACTCTTAAGGGACAGACAAGCCTCTGGGAGCCAGATTGGGGAAATTACGTTCCCTTCTTCCACAACTGGCCTCCACAGGGCCAGACATGCCTGGGAAGCCAGGCCTAGGAAGATGCATGCCCTTCTTCTATGGCTGCCCACTTGGGTGTCTGATAGTCACTGGGGAGCCAGGCTGGGGATGCTGCACCCCCTTCTTTTGTGACCAGCTTCTGCAGGCCCATACATGGCTTGGCAAACCAGGGCAGGGAAAGCAATGCCCTTCTCTTGCACAGCTGGCCTCTGCAGGACTGGACAGGCTCTGGGGAGCCAGGTGTATAAGCTGTGTTCCCTTCTTCCACAGCTGGATTCCACAATGCTGGACAGGTACTGGGGAGCCAGGCCCAGGAAGATGTGCCCCCTTTTTCACAACTACCATCTTCAGGACAGACCAGGCCCTGGGGAGCCAAGTGGTGGTAGTTGGGCCTCTGTCTTCAATAGCTGAACTCTGTAATGAAAGAAAGGCCCTGGGAGCCAGGCCTGGAAAGATGCACACACCTCTTCCATGGACAGCCTCCATGTCAGGACTGGAGAGGTCCTGTGGAGTCAGGCATGGGACTTCCACGGCTTGCCTCTGCATGGCCTGACAGTTCCTGGGGAGCCAGTCTGGGGATACTGTGCCCCCGCTTCCCAGGCTGGCTTATGCAGGGCCTGACAGGCTCTGGGTAGCCAGGTGATGAAAGCTGTGATCCCTCATCCAGGGCTGGACTCCTTAATTCCAGAAAGACCCTGAGATGCCAGGCATGGGATGCTGCACCCTGCTTTCATAACTGGCCTCTGTAGGTCCTGACAGGCCCTGGGAAGTCAAGCTAGGGATGCTGTACCTCTCTTCCATGGCTGGCCTTCGCTCCCTCTTCCGGACTGGATTTCTTAGGTCCTGACAGCCTTGGGAAGCTGCATGCTGTCTTCAATGGTTAGCCTCTGCAGGGGTTACCACCCTGGGGATTGGGTGCCTGGGATGGCCAGGTATGGACAGGACCTGTGGAGTCAGGCAGGGGAAGCTGTGCCCCCTCTACCATGACTGGCCTCTGCAAGGCCAGACAGGCCCTGTGAATCCAGGCCAGGAAACCTGCAATCCCTCTTCCATGCCTGGCCTTCATGGGACCAGCCTTAGAGCCAGGCCTGAGAACCTGCACTCCCCTCCTCCATGACTGCCCTCTACAGCAGCAGCTAGACCCTGTGGTGCCAGATGTCAGATGCTATCCCCAGCTCTACCCCTGCTACCTTCTTCAGGCCTGACACACCATGGGGAGCCAGGCCAGGGATTATGAACTCCCTTCTTCCATGGCTGGACTCCACAGGTTTGGAAAGGCCCTGGGGATCCAGGCCAGGGGAGCTGTGCCCCCTCTTGCATGGGTGGCCTCCCCTGGGTTGGTCATTCCCTGGGGTGCTAGGCCATGGAAGCAGTCCCCCCTCTTCCATGGCTTGCCTGTGTGCCATCTTCCATGACTGGCCATGCCAGGGCCTGCCAGCCAGGAGAACCTGCAGACACTCTTCTATTGCTAGCCTCAGTGGGGCTGCCAGCCTTGGAGTTGTGTGTCCCCTTTTTCACGGCTGACCTCCCCATGTCTGACCAGGTGCTGCAGACCAGTCTGGGTAAGCTGTGCCCTGCTCTTCAGTGGATGACGTCACAGGGCTGGACAGGCTCTGGGGAGCCAGGCCAGGGAAGCTGTCCCCCCTTCTTCCATGGCTGGCCTCTGCAGGGCCAGACAAGCCCTAATGAGACAGTCTGAGGAAGCAGTGCCCCTCACTTCAATGGCTGTCCTTTGCAGAGCCAGATGGGCTCCGGGGAGTGAGGCCAGGGATGCTGTATCCTGTCTTCAATGGCTGGCCTCAAAAGGGCTGGACATGGTCTGGGGAGCCAGGCTGGGGAAGCTGTGCCCCCATCTTCCTTGGCTGTTCTTCCTTGGGCTGGTCATGCCCTGAGGTGCCAGGTTATGTAAATTGCATTCCCCTCTTTCTCTGCAAGGACAGATAGACTCTGAATAGCCAGGCTGGCGAAGCTATCACCCCTCTTCCATGGCTGGCCTACATAGGGCCAGACAGGCCCTTTGGAGTCTGCAACTCGCTTTTCCACAGTTGTACTCCTTAAGGCCAGACAGACCCTGAGGACCCAGGCTGGGGATACTGTGTCCCTTCTTCCACTGCTGGCATTTGCAGGTCCAACAGGCCTTGACTATCCAGGCTGGGGAAGCTGTGCACCCTTTCATGACTGGCCTCCCCTGGGCCAATCATGCCATTGGGTGCCAGGCTGTGGAAGCTGAGCCCCCTCTTCCACAACTTGCCTCCTCAAGGCCTGCCAACCTGGGGAAGCCATACCCTCTCTTCTGTGGCTAGCCTCCCCAGGGACTGTCCACCCCATGTTCCACAGCTGGTCTCCCCAGGGCCAGAAAAACCTCAGGGATACAGGCTGGGGAAGCTACAATTCCTCCTTCTACATCTGTCTTACCCAGTGCTGATTAGGCCTCAGAGAGCCAGGCTGGGGAAGCCGAACCCTCTATTCCACAGCTGGCCTCTAGAGGACTGACTAAGCCCTAGGGTACCAGACTGGGGAAGACACACCCACTTCTTCCAGGACAGGCCCTGGGATGCCAGTCCAGGAAAGCTGTGCCCATCTCTATCTTGGCTGTTCTCCCAATCATGCACTGGGGTGCAAGGTTGTGGTAACTGTGCCCCCTCTTCCATGGCTGTCCTGTGCCACCTTCACAGCTGAACTCCCAAGGGCTGGACAGGCCTTGGGTAGCCAGACCAGGGTAAATGTGCCCCTCTTGCATGGGTGGCCTCTGTAGGGCTAACAGACCCCTGGAAACTAGGCCCAGGAAGCTGCATCCCCCTCTTCCTTGACTGGCCTCCCCAGGGCTGGAGAGGTTACAGAGAGCTAGGCTGGGGAAACTGCAGCCCCCTTTCCCCCACATAGCTGGTCTCCCTAGTGTCAGACAGGCACAGGGATTGTATACACCCTTTTCCATGACTGCTTTCCTCTGAGGTGACCAGGAAGGAAAAAATGCAACCCTTCTTCCATGTCTGGCCTCCTCAGGGCCAGAAATGGCCCAGGGAACTGTAGTAGGAGCTGCGGGTTGCATTCCTGCCACCCTGCTCCCTGCCGCCTGACGAGCTTATGCCCTGAAAAAGCAACACACAAACTGTATTCTTTTAAACACTGCCTGGCCCATTATATCTAGCCTCTTCTAGGCTAATTCTCATGTATTAATTTAGCCCATTTCTAATAATCTGTGTAGCACCACTAGGTGCGCTTACTGGGAAAGATTCCGCATGTCCGACCTGGCAGCTTGCTTCATTGTGTCTGCCCTGGAGAGCAGCGGCCTCACATCTGAGCTCACTTCCTTTCTTCTTCCCAGCATTCTGTTCTGCTTACTCCACCCACCTATGTTCTAACCTATCAGGCCAAGCAGTTTCTTTATTACTTAACCAATGAAATCAACAGATTGATATATGACACTCCCACATCATTTCCCCTTTTTCTGTTTAAACAAAAAAGAAGGCTTTAACTTTAACATAGCAAAATTACATATAACAAAACAGTTATCAAGCAAGAATTACAGTTACAATATTTATATCTATTTTATCTTTTATCATAACAAAGGAAAACAACCATAACTATCTATCTATTCTTCAACTGCATCAAAGACTCCAGAAGGATATAATATTACCTAAGTAAACAAGAAATAAGCAACTTTCAAAACTCTAGAAATGACAGAGACATTTTGCTGGCTGGACTGTCACCCAAAGTTCCTCTGTACCACTGGGGCATCCATCTTCAGCCTACAGGCCCATAGTATCCAGAGACATTTCCATGAAGCAGGAAATTTCAAAGGCAGTCAGTCATTATCTGCTGTGTCCTGCAGAATGTCTCACAGACTCTTTCATGAATCAGGAACCCTGAAAGATCATCTCACCTTTAGGCAAGTTCAGTAGTCCTCTCTCTATGGGTTCTCTGTGTCCAGTTTCTTGCCCAAATGGCTATCAAATTCCATAAGGTGCCTCTTCGATGCCCATCTTCTTCTTGAAGTAGATTGGTGCTGCCAGGAGCAGACATGTCTCATTGTCATGAAAAACCCTAAATTATTAAAACATTTAAAATGCCATATTCTATAATCTTTGAAAAATATGAAGAATGCCTATCTAAAAAATATATCTGTACATCTAGAAAATCTTAACTTACATGACTACAAGCTTGACTATTATAGATGACTATCTATTAACAACCTATATATATTGCATTTTTAAATGAACTATACAATCACAATACCTTATTCAATATCAGAAATATATATATACATATAATAAAATTGACCTTAATTTTAAATCACTAAAGCAAAATTCATATCAATGCAAATTATTCATACCTATATCATATCCCCCTTTAAATGTAAAAGAACATTTATAAACAATATTTGGGAATATGGGTGCAGTTATTTCTCTCCAAACTGCTTCCTGCTGTATGGGGGCACTGTTAATCAGATATTTCAGGGTATAACCTGTGTGCTAGGTTCATCTCAGTCATCAATTGAGTGAAGTAATTTTTTGAGGGTGTTCACAGCAACCTTTCGGGAGGGCGTGGTCCATCATACCATATTGGGATAGAAGCAATCCACAGGGTTTCATCCTCTGTGAAAACAAAAGAAGAATCTCTTTTCCAAAGTATCATATTCTTAGATCCAAATTCTGAAGTCAACCACATTGGAGCACCGGACTGAAATCTCAAGGTCCAAATCAGGAGCAGAAGGAGAGAGAGCATGAGCAAGGAACTCAGGACCGCGAGGGGTGCACCCACACACTGAGACAATGGGGATGTTCTATCAGGAACTCACCAAGGCCAGCTGGCTTGGGTCTGAGAAAGCATGGGATTAAACCGGACTTGCTGAACATAGTGGATAATGAGGACTACTGAGAACTCAAGAACAATGGCAATGGGTTTTTGATTCTACTGTACGTACTGGCTTTGTGGGAGCCTAGGCAGTTTGGATGCTCACCTTACTAGACCTGGATGGAGGTGGGTGGTCCTTGGACTTCCCACAGGTCAGGGAACCCTGATTACTCTTCGGGCTGATGAGGGATGGGGACTTGATTGGGGGAGGGGGAGGGAAATGGGAGGTGGTGGCGGGGAGGAGGCAGAAATCTTTAATAAATGAATTAATTAATTAAAAAACAAAAAAACCCAAAAAATTCTGAAGTCAAGCTATTTTCAAAATATCTATGTTGGATTAGTTCAGCAGCATTTATAAACAAATATCTTTTAGCAGCTGTTGAACATTTCCTTAAGTGTCTTTCAGCCATTTTAGATTCCTCTGTTGAGAGTACTCTGTTTAGGTCTTTACTCCATTTTTTTCTATTGGATTATGTGTTCTTTTGGTGTCCAATTTCTTGAGTCTTTGTATATTTTGGAGATCAGAGCTCTGTCTGATGTGGGGTTAGTGAAGATCTTTTCCCATTCTGTAGGCTGTCCTTTTGTTTAGCTGACCATGTCCTTTGCTTTATAGAAGCTTTTCAGTTTCAGGAGGTCCCATTTATTAATTGTTTCTTTCATTGTCTGTGCTGGTGGGGTTATATTTAGGAAGTGATCTCCTGTGCCAATGCATTCAAATGTACTTCCCACTTTCTCTTCTATAAGGTTCAGTGTGGCTGGATTTATGTTGAGGTTTTTGGTCCATTTGAACTTGAGTTTTGTGCATGGTGATAGATATGGGTCTATTTTTATTCTTCTGCATGTTGATGTCCAGTTATGCCAGCACTACTTGTTAAATATACTTTCTTTTTTACATTTGATTTTTTTTTTGCTACTTTATCAAAGATCAGGTGTTCAAAGATGTGTGGATTGATATCCGGGTCTTCTATTTGGTTCCATTGTGCCTCCTGTCTGTTCTTATGCCAATACCAGGCTGTTTTCAGTACTGTAGCTCTGTAGTAGAGTTTGAAGTCAGGCACTGTGATGCCTCCAGAAGTTTTTTTTTTTTATTGTACAGGATTGTTTTGGCTGTCCTGGATTTTTTGCGTTTCCATATGAAGTTGAGTACCATTCTTTTGAGGTATTTGAAGAATTTTGTTGGGATTTTGATGGGCATTGCGTTGAATCTGTAGATTGATTTTGGTAAGATTGCCATTTTTTACTATGTCAATTCTACCTACCAAATATTATGGGATATCTTTCCACTTTCTGGTGTCTTCTTCAATTTCTTTCTTCAGAGATTTAAAGTTCTTATCATACAAGTCTTCCACTTATTTGGTTAGAGTTGCTCTGAGATATTTTTGCTATTTGTGGCTATTGTGAAGAGAGTTGGATAGAGAACCTGCCAATCAACACACCACTGGGGCTTCTCAGGACCATCAGAGGCAATCCCAGAGTTGCAACACAACAGCCTCTAGTTCTTCTAAATGCAGGAATATACCACACATTTCTTGTTCCTTGACAGGAATTTTTTTTTATCTGCATTACTGCTTTGAGTGCTTCTATCTGCATGTGGCATCTCACTTGAAATACCTTCCAGGTTTGTGTTTCCCTGTGACCCACACTGAACCTTCTATTCCTCCTCTGACTTCCATCTTTACCTGAGCAACTCTCTAAATTTAGTGCTAATCATATTTTACACTGGAAAGCAGTTGTTGGAAAGTATTCTAATTTAGAAATTGCATCCCTGTGAGACCTACCTGGTAAAACCCGAGAGGGCTTAGAAAAGGAATTCTAGATAAAAAAAATACATAGAGTTTAACACAGCTTCTTGCTGTTTGCTCACAGTGTGCTGCAGCTCCTTTTAAAGAGAGGCTTTCCTGATTCAGCCTAACAGGCAAAAACCATGCAGTTTTATTTATTTATTTATTTTATTGAGAAAAGGAAAAAAAAAGTTTCTGCCTCCTCCCAGCCTCCCATTTCCCCCTCCTCCCACCCTTCTTCCCCTCCCCCTGCTCTTCTCCCCCTCCCCCCACTCCTCTCCCCCTCCCTCTCCAGTCCAAAGAGCAGTCATGGTTCCCTGCCCTGTGGAAAGTCCAAGGTCCTCCCCCCTCCGTCCATGTCCAGGAAGGTGAACATCCAAACTGGCTAGGCTCCCACCAAGCCGGAACATGAAGTAGGATCAAAACCCCTTGCCATTGACCTTGGATTCTCATCAGTCCTCATTGTTCGCCATGATCAGAGAGTCCGGTTTTATATGCCATGCAGTTTTGAAATGTCGAGTTTCTGGGTTGTGCTGCCAGTGTGAACTCTGGCTCTTTCAGGCAGGAGGTCTGGCAACAGAGCATTTGAGTGGGTTTTGTGGGCAGAGTGCTGCAGCCTGCTTCATGGTGGTGTGGACTGGCTCTGTGCCTAGAAATGCCCTGCATAAAGCTCAGCTAAACCAGCATGTGCATTATAAAGGCATCTTGGCTTCAGAATTTGGGTCTAAGGACATGTTTCTTGGGAAAAGAAGTTCTTTTTTTGTTTACACAGAATATGAGAACATGTGGGTTGCTTCCAGGCGAATATGGTTTCATGGACCAAGACCTCCTGAAAGGTTGCTGTGAACACCTTCAAAAAATTATTTCATCCCACTGCTGACTGAGATGAAACCTAGCACACAGGATACACTATAAAAGACCTGATTAACAGCACCCTCAAACAGCAGGAAGCAGTATGGACAAATACTCCCATATTCCCAAATATTGTTGCTTAAAATGCACTTCCTGTTTACTTAGGTAATATTATATACTCTTCTGGAGTCTTTGATAGAGTTGAACAATAGACTGATAGTTATTATTATAGTTTTCCTTAGTTATGATAAAAGATAAAGTAAATAGAAATATTGTAACTATAATTCTTGCTTGATACCTATTTTATATAATTTTACTATGTTAAAGTTAAAACTTTCCTTTTTATTTAAACAGAAAAGGGGAGGTGATGTGGGAGTTCTCTCTATGTGCTACTTGTATTGGTTAATGAATAAAGAAACTGCTTTGGACTGTTGGGCAGAACTTAGGTAGGTGGAGAAGACAGAACTGAATTCTGGTAGGAAGAAAGCAGAGTCGGAGAGACGCCATGAACCCACCACCAGAGATAGACAGGCTGAGACTTTGTTGGTAGGCCATGACCTTGTGGTAATATACAGATTAGTAGAAATGGGTTAAACTAATATGTAAGAGTTCACCAGTAAGAAGTTAGATTTAATGGGCCAAACAATGATTTAATTAGTACAGTTTCTGTGTGATTATTTTGGGGCTAAGCTAGCCAGGTGGCTGGGATGCACAAGCAGCCCTCTCCATACAACATTTATGGTGTATGTGCTGCAGTGGACCTATGGCTGTAACTCAGCACTCATGCTACATGTACTGTGGGTGACTGACATGTGTATCTCAGTGCCACAGTTTATGTACTGTGGTTGGCTCATGACTGTCACACGTAGTTGATTGTGCATGCAATGTGGGAGGCTGATAACTGTATCTCAGAAGCAGTCATGTGAAAGTGAGCAATGATAACTCAACATTCGCGGTGCATGTACTATAATGGAGACATGATGGTAGCCAGCATTCATTGTGCATGGACTGTAGGAGGCTCACACCCACTTCCCAGTACTCATTTTGAGTGTTCTGGGTGATCTCCAACAGGTAACCCAGCACTCAGTGTACGTACACTGTGATAAGATGACAGCTGGTTCCCAGAACTCACGTTGTAGGGACTCTTTGGAACCAGTACCAGATCACATGACCCAGCACATAGTGTTTCCCCATCTGCTGGCTTTATATTTCCTTGTTCTTGTTTTCTTGTTGTCTTGTTTGTTGTCAGTCTCATTGTGGTTATATGTAAAGTAATTTCCACTATGGGAAAAGCTTCTAAAACAAAGGTTCTCCTGTATCTTTTCCTTTTCATTTCCAGGACTTCAAGGATGCTGCTGTGATCTTTGCTGCCCATGTGAAACCAGGGTGACTCAAGACCTCATGCTCCTAAGAGTGGCCAGCCTTTTGGGTTGCAGGAGCCTGGCTTCCTGCAGGCTCCTTTGATAATAACCTTATTCTTAAAGTTCAGGACGTTGTTTTCAGCCATACAGGTCAGCAGGACCAAGAGCCCTATTTTGTAGCCTGGTGTTACTTCCCGATATACCCCTTCTTCCTTCCTCAGAGAATGAGACTGCAATTCTTCCTGTCCTACTGAAGGAATCAAAAGAGGAAGCTAAGGGACCTAATACTTGTGCAGTGTTGCCATCTGATCCTGAATGGGCCTTTCTTCCTTCTCTCTATAACCCATGGCTTCACAGATGGGTTAGGAACTCCCTTTTAAGAGACAGCACAGCTGTTGATTCTACTTCTGTCACACTTCCCCTAAGTCTTCTATTCCCCTGTGGAGAACTTCTGTCTCTCCTCAGCCTTCTGCTACCCCGTGGAGAACTTCTGTCTCTCCTCAGCCTTCTGCTCCTCTGTGGAGAACTTCTGTCTCTCCTGAGCTTTTGGCCTGGCTCCTTCATGGAGCACTTCTTCCTCACCATCTTCTGTCTGCCACTCCCTCCCTTAGCTGAGCCCACTCTGCACTTCAGGGAAGTCGCAGGTAGTGGTGTCTGCTGCTTGCTGGCCCTCTCTGCACTGTGGGACCCCCTGAGGAGAGATGGAATTACAATATTGCCTAGGGTAGAGAGCAGCTAAACATTCATCTCCAGATTTTAGCTAGTCATTTCTGAGCAGTTGCTAGGCAGCCCACAAATTTGCCTAAAGTCAAGCAGAGCAGGAAAAGGATGAGTCACCAGGAGCATTTCTTTAGGGCTTGATAGAAGTTTATCTCACCTACACTGTATTGAATCTGGAGGCTCCTGAGAATCAGAAGGCAGTCAATCTGGCTTTCATCCACCAAGCATCCTCAGATGTCAAGAGGAAGTTTAGTGGCTCAAAGGATTTAAAGGCAAAAATCTTGCTAATTTGATTGCTATAGCCACTAAGGTTTATAACAACAGAGAAGCACCCAAGATCAGCAAATTCTGGGGCTGGCTAAAGTCTTACTGGCAGATAAGAATTGGGGGCCGGATGGGCAGAGGGATTGTAGGCTGTCCTAGGTACACCAGGGGCAAGAAGATGATAAAGGCCATGTGAACCCTCTCCTCAGAATGATTCAATGTGCTTATTGCAAGGGAAGGGGCCATTGGGAGAAGAAACGTCCTCAAAGAAAGAGAGGACAAAAGGGCCTGTAATTGGCAGGTCCAGACTGAAGGAGGTGGGGTTTGAAGACTCTCCTCAAGGCCTGGGTAAGCCTAAAAGTAGAGGGGCAACCTGTTGATTTCTTAGTGGACACTGGTGCTCACCATCTGGCCTTATAGATTTCACTGGGTGGCCCTATAACCATGGACCACAAAGAGACCATGGATTTGGGAAGGAAGAAAGTTATGCCTTCCTTCATAGTTATCTCTAAATGCCTCTATCTTTCCTGGGAAGAGACTTAGTGACCATCATGAAAGTCAAAATTAATTTCACTGGGAAGGGGATAATGATATCCTTAAGGCCCAAAGTTTATGCCTTATGCCTGGACTAGCATAATAATACAGGTTCTTTTCACAGACTTACTTTAGAGGTATCTCTTCTAATTATTGAACTCCAGAACTCCATCCCAGAAGTGTGAGAGACTAACTCAATGGGGCTAGCAATCCAACAGCCCCCAGTTGTAGTTGCCTTAAAAGCCAATGCCCAACCGCTCAGTGTGAGGCAGTACCCCATGACTCTAGAAGACAAATTGGGCATTAATAAACATATTAATCATCGCCTGGAGCATGGATTCCCAGTACCTTGCCAGTCTCCATGGAACACCCCGTTTCTGCCAGTTGAGAAGCCAGGGACCCATGAATATCGACCAGTGCAAGATCTTAGGGAGGTTATCAAACAGGTTGAAGACATTTACACTACAGTTCCTAACCCCTATAATCTCCTATACTCCCTTACTCCAGAGCTCCAAGTGTAGTCAGTTCTAGACCTTAATGATGCCCTTTTCAGCTTAACTAACCTTGGAAGCCAAAGGCCAACCACTCTTTGTCTTCGAATGACATGACCTAGATGGGCTTCAGTGGACAGCTTACCTGGAGCTGACTGCCACAAGAATTCAAAAATTACCTAATATCTTTGATGAAACTCTATATTGGGACTTGAGGATTCTTGGACCTCACACCCTGCGGTAAGTCTCATCCAATATGTTGATGATCTTTTGATTGCTTCTAAGGACCAAGATTCTTGCTTACAGGCAACTAGAGACTTACTGCAGACTTTATGCCAATTGGGGTACAAAGTGTTGGCTAAAAAGGCCCAGACCTGTGTCCCAGGATATATACTGAAAGAAGATAAGAGATGGCTGTTACCTGCTCAAAACTATTCTGAACATTCCAGCCCCTCCCCCCCAAAACCCGGAGATAGGTTCAGGAGTTTTTAGGCTCAACTGGATTTTGCTGGCTCTGGGTACCAGGATTTGCTGAATTTGCAAAACCCTTATATGATGCTACCCATGAGGCAGAGGAATCCTTCTTCTGGACTGGGACTCAAGAGCCACAAGGAAAGCTCTGCTAAAGGCCCCCACCTTAGCTCCATCAGACACAAATAAGCCTCCCCCCCATACTACCAGGCCCTATTAATAGACATGTTAAGAACTTAGACAAAAATGAGGACCCTAAGAGAACATACATAGATCTAATCTACATGAGAAGTAGAAATAGACAATCTCTCCTGAGTAAAATGGGAACATAGGAACTTTGGTGGAGGGTTGAAGGGGAGGGGAGAGGCAGGGAGGGGAGCAGAGAAAAATGTAGAGCTCAATAAAAATCAATTAAAATAATCAAAAAAATAAGCTGGGTGGTGGTGGCGCACGCCTTTAATCCCAGCACTCGGGAGGCAGAGGCAGGTGGATCTCTGTGAGTTTGAGGCCAGCCTGGTCTACAAGAGCTAGTTCCAGGAGAGGGACCAAAAAGAGAAATCCTGTCTCAAAAAAAATCAAAAAAAT
>NW_026068354.1:33211-34264 GCF_014885135.2 Alexandromys fortis
TTTTTTTTTTGTTTTGTTTTTTTTTGAGACAGGGTTTCTGTGTGGTTTTGGAGCCTGTCCTGGAACTAGCTCTTGTAGACCAGACTGGTCTCGAACTCACAGAGATCTGCCTGCCTCTGCCTCCCAAGTGCTGGGATTAAAGGCGTGCGCCACCACCACCCGGCTTTTCTTTGGTTTTTCGAGACAGGGTTTTTCTGTAGTTTTGGAGCCTGACCTGGAACTAGCCATTTTTTTTCTTTAAAAACTCATGGGAAGTAACCTAAATACTATCAGAGAAGTTTTTTTTTAATCTTTTAAAAACCAAACCATTTTTTCTCCAATAAAAATTAAGTTAATTACTATTTTTCACAGGAAAGTAAGTGTGACATGTTATTGTGTTAGGCTTTTAGTGTCTCTTACTTTGTAGTCTCCTGACATTTTATATCATTATGATGTTTTTTTCTGATTTATCTGCTTTAACCTTTTAGAGAAAATAGATTTTTCTCATATAATATGTCCTGATTATGATTTCCCTGTCTGTCTTCTCCTCCCAGTTCCTCCCTACATCCTCTCCCACTCCAATCTATTCCCTGTCTGTTGCTCTATAGAATGATGTTATTATCAGATGATAATAACTAAGGGATGATAATAATATAAAATAAAAGGAGATAAAAGAAAAACTAGTTCATTGGCATTTGAAAAAACAAACCAAGAAACAGTAGGAAAATAGTTAAGAAAAGGCCCAAGAAAGAGAGATCCACTTGTGTGCACACTCAGAAATCATCTAAAACACTAAAGTGGAAGTCATAGTTGATATGCAAAGGACCTGGTAGAACCAGTGCAGGCCGTGCGTGTTGCCTCAGTAGCTGTGAGCTCAGATGTGCACTGGTAATGTAGATTTGGAAGGTCTTGTTTTCTTGGTGTTTTCCATCCCTCAGACTCTTACAGTCTCTCTGCCTCTTCTGCAGGATTTCCTGTTCCCTGAAAGGACAGAATTGATGGAGACCTCACTCTTAGGGCTGAGTGTTCCAAGGTCTCTCAGTCTCATGCTAATGTCTGTGTGTGGGTCTCTGT
>NW_026068354.1:41060-46933 GCF_014885135.2 Alexandromys fortis
AAAGTTTTCCTTACTAGAAGGAAACTAAATTTATTGTTGCTATATTCTTATTTTAATTAGGGTTAGATAACAGGTTTTTTTAAACAATAGCTTATAGCAGCCTATTTCTTGATGACCATGATCCTTCACCTGTCTTCATTAAAGAAATTAATTCATATCTCTTCATTCTTGATTTCTCTCTTCTAGATTAATCTCCACCTACATGTTGGTATCTGTGTTGCTCTACTTTAAAAGAGTAATTGCTGCCAGGTAGTGGTGGTGAAAGACTTTAATCCCAGCACTCAGGAGGCAGAGGCAGGTAGATCTCTGTGAGTTGGAGACCAGCCTGGTCTACAAGGGCTAGTTCCAACACAGACTCCAAAGCTACAGAGAAACCTTGTTTAAATATAAGAAAAGAGCAATTGCTTCATGACACATTAATCTGAGCTATATTTGCTGATATGGAAAGTTACTGGAGAAGTAAGTGACAAAAAAGACTGACTGCCAGAGAATGTAGTTTTAAAGTATCTTCTTCTTTATAGATATGTACTGTAAGGTAAGGATGACTGAGGAAAAGTCAAGTCCAGTCAAGTGATGAGGGCGAGTGTCAGGGATGTGACTGGTACTGAAACAAAGTGCAGCCCAGTGAAGTCATGCTCTTTGTGATGTGAGGCGATGCAAACATCTACCTGCTCTTTATAAGGCAACACCTTTTTAAAGCACTGGCAAACCATCCCTGACTCATGAACTTGAATGTAAATAAGATCAGGTTGACTTGTGATTCCATATTAACTGCGTTTTATTGTCTATTTAAAATAATAGTGTTGATATACACCCAGGAGAAAATTGTGGACTTGTAATACTTACCATATTTTGGATATAATAATATTTTAATAAGCATAGTACCTGTTTCTGTGGTAGAGGCAGCATTATATGTCTAAATTGCTCTTAAAATATGAAACGTTAACCCCTCAAAAGGGAGGGGAATAAATACAATAAATACAATTCCAATAAAATAAAGTACCAAGATATCTAGCTGGAGGCAAACTTTTGAAAAAAAGAATTCTTCATTTTTTTGAGAGTGTAATATAATTACATCTGCTCCTCCTTCTCTTTCATTCTTTGTGCCCCATGTACACAATTTCTCTCTTAAAGTTTATGGCTTTCATGGGATAAAACCGGACTCTCTGAATATGGCGGACAATGAGGGCTGCTGAGAAGCCAAGGGCAATGCCACTGGGTTTTGATCCTACTTCATGTTCTGGCTTTGTGGGAGCCTAGCCAGTTTGGATGTCCACCTTCCTAGACCAAGATGGAGCGGGGAGGACTTTGGACTTTCCACAGGGCAGGGAACCCTGACTGCCCCTTAGACTGGAGAGGGAGGGGGAGAGGAGTGGGGGGGAGGGGGAGAGGAGAGGGAGGAGGGGGGAAAAGGGAGGCGGGGAGGAGGCAGAAATCTTTTTTTTTCAATAAAAAAATTATATTTAAAAAAAAAGTTTATGGCTTTCTTCCTTTAGTATATAAACTATATAATATGCAGATATTATGTAGATATTATATTATATTATGCATATAATATTTATTACATTCCTAACTACATTAATGTAACCTGCTCAGTTCATATAACATTATTCATATGTATATTTTCAGGGTTGACAGTTTGGTATTCAATAACCGTTTGGTGGTCTCTTCCCCTGGGGAAGACTATTGCTTTTGCTTTCAACATTTCTTAGCTGTTTGTAGTTTTTTTTAAAGTTTTATTTACAAAATAACGCAGATAAGAAATAATTTTAGGATTTGTTTCTGCAAAGATTATAATAGAAATTTTAATTAGGATTTCAGTGACTCTATAAATTGGTTTTGGTAGAACGGTCATTTTCACAACATCAATCCTGCCAATCTATGATTGTGGGAGTTCTAAGAACCTCCTATTGTCTTCAGCAATCTCTTTCTTCAGGATTTTAAATGTTTTCTTGTAGTAGATTTATTCCCAGATGTTTTCATTTATTTTAATGTACTGTGAATGGCAGTATGTCCATAAACTCTCTCTGGGTGTGTTTGCTGTTGATGTATAGAATGGCTACTGATTTTTATAAGGTGATTTTGTATTGGACCATTTTGCTGAAACAGTTGATCCCTTCAAGAAGTTTTCTGGTGGAATATTTGTGATCTCTCATGTATAATATCATATCATCTGCACATAGGGATAATTTAACTTCATCTTTTTCTATTTATAACCCTTTAGTTTACATCTCTTATCTTATTGTTTTATCAAGTGCTTCAAGCTTAGTATTGAAAAGGAGTGGAGATAGTGGGCATCCCTGTCTCCTTCCTGGTTTTAACAGAATTGTTTTAAGTCTTTCCCTATATAATGCTGGTTGTGGATTTGTCATGTATAGTCTTGATTATGGTGGCCTATGTTCCTTCCACTTCTATTTTCTTCAGTACATTTTATCATGAAAGCATGTCAGATTTTGCCAAAGGCCTTTTCAGCATATTTGGGATAATCACTTAGTTTTATCTTTAAGTCCATTTATAGGATGTATTACCTTTATTTACTATGTTGAATCACCTCTGCAACCCTGGGACAAAGCCAACTTAATAATGGTGGATGACTTTTTAAAAGTACAGGTTTTAGTCATCAGGTGTGAGTTTACATAAGACAAAAATATTCTTGAGATTCAAGGGTCAAGAAAAATTTTCTGCTATTATATAATTGCAAATTTCATGAATACAACTAGAAAATGTAGATGAAAACCATGAGTCAAAAAACTAAAGTAATTATGAAAATTGATGAAAGGAAAAAATGTTGAGATTCTCATGAAGACAATGTCTTTATCCATTGTAGAAGTAGGCCAAACGATATATTTAAATGACATTTTAACAAAAATGTGTATATAAGCTGGCAGCACATTGATCAGATGCCTGAAATACAGACCACTGAAAAGCTGAAATTAAGCA
Organism: Alexandromys fortis; assembly: GCF_014885135.2. Taxonomy (NCBI): domain Eukaryota; kingdom Metazoa; phylum Chordata; class Mammalia; order Rodentia; family Cricetidae; genus Alexandromys; species Alexandromys fortis. The sequence continues at coordinate 44,001 of NW_026068354.1, forward strand.
TAGAGGTAGGCAAGCTTAGGGTAAGGACCCTTTAATCATATGCTAGTCCACAGTTATGTGTATATAGAAGTATATATTTTTAACCAAAACTTCTTTATTTTTTACAGAAGGATAGAAAGTCATCACACAGGCGTACCTCTAGTTCTAGTTCTAGTTCCAATGAAAACTGACTTTAAAGATGGTGCAATTCTACCTACTGGAGATTCTATTTTCATAAAAATGTACCCATTGAAGAAGTCGGGGATATCAAATCACTTCTAAGTCTTATGTTATATCAGGTGATTTGATTGAAAACCATTAACAAAAGAACAAAAGTGAGTTTCTTGATGCTGAAGTTTGTGAACTGATCCTTGTTTCAGTGAGTAACCCACTGAAGATGAAGAGATTCTGGGATTTGTTTGAGCCTTGACATCTTCTTTTCTTTCTTAAGCTCTGATCGTTACTTTTCACAAGTGAAGTAGAGCATGCTTCATGGCAACTAAAAACAGAACAGAAGTGACTGAATTTGTGTTGTTGGGCTTATCCAGCAGGTCAGAGATGCAGCCAGTTATTTTTGGAATTGTCCTAATCATGTACCTGATGGCAGTTATGGGCAATACCCTACTAGTACTTGTTGCTTGCTCAGACCCCAAGCTTCAGACCCCCATGTATTTCCTTCTCAGCCAACTTTCCTTGATTGACATATCTCTAACAACCATCACGGTTCCTCAGATGCTGGTGCACACACTGTCTGTGGATAGAAGCATTTCCTATAACCGCTGTATGATACAGCTGTTCTTCTTTATGGCAGTGGGCAGCATGGAAGGCCACTTACTGGCTGCCATGGCTTATGACCGCTATGTTGCCATCTGTGACCCTTTAAGATACTCTGCCATTGTCAGTCATAACCTCTGTCTACGAATAACATTGACCTCATGGGTTGTGGTCAGCCTTAACAGTCTCTTGTACAGTTTGTTGGTCACTCGTTTAACCTTCTGTGGCAACCAGGTCACTCACTTCTTCTGTGACATCACTCCTCTGCTGAAGCTCTCCTGCATTCGACCCGTGGTCAATGAAATATTAATCTTCACTGAGGGTGTAGCTGTGGTGGTCAGTCCCTTCTTCTTCATTTTGGGGTCCTATGTCTGCATAGGTGTTGCTATAGCCCGCATGCATTCAGTTGCTGCCCTGAGCAAAGCTCTGTCCACCTGTGGTTCTCACATTTTGGTTGTGTTGCTCTTGTATGGCTCTGTGACTCGCATGTACCTCAAGCCGTCCTCTAGCTATCACTTAGACCAGGATCGCCAGGTCGCCATCTTCTACACAGTTGTCATTCCTATGTTAAATCCACTGATCTATAGCCTCAGGAACCAGGAAGTTAAAGGAGCTCTACGGAAGCTTTTTAGGAGACTTTGCATCTCAGGAAGCTTCCAGCCTGACTCCCAGGCAAACGAAGAATGCCAACACAAGTCCTGAGAAGCAAGGGCTAGTCTGAAAATACTGTTCTCTTAATAGTGTCCATGAATCATATACCTGTGAAATAATGTTTGCTATCAACACCCTCTTGGTTGAATTTGGAAAGAAGCAGATTTATGAATAAATCATTTTTAGTCCCTTTGACTGACTGAGAATCTTATAATAGTCTAACTCTGTAGGTACTTTCAAATTACTGAACCTTTGAATATATAACGTTCAGGTCAACCAGATCACTCACTTCTTCTATGACATCACTTCTCTGCTGAAGCTCTCCTGTTCACCACATATGGTCAATAAAATGTTAATTTTCACTGAGGATGTAGCTGTGTGGGCATTCCCTTCTTTATTTGTGGTTCCTGTGTCTGTGTAGGTGCTTTTATAGTATACATGTATTCCATTGCTGCCCCAAGCAATCTTATGTCCACCTGTGGCTTTCTTGTTATGGTTGTGCTGCTCCGTTTGGCTCTGTGGTTAGAATGCAACTTAAGCCATCATCCAACTATGACTTAGACCAGGATCGCCAGGTTGCTATCATCTACACACTCATCATCCCTATGTTAAATCCACTGATCTACAGCCTCAGGAATCATGATGTTTAAGAACATCATGGAGGCTTTTTTTAAATTTTTTATTTTTAGAAAACTACACTTTTCAGTCTGGCTATCAGACAAAGAAAGAACATGTTTCCTGAGTACCAAGGGTACTGAGACAATCTTGAAGAGGTGATGTGTACTCTTAATAAAAGTTTAAATCATATCCCTGTATAATAAGCTTTGTTATCAATTCTTTCATGGTTGGATTAGGAAAGAAGTGAGTTCATGAATAAATGATTATGGACCCTTTCTCATGGGAATTGTCAACATATTTTAAATACCTAAATATCTTTCATATATGGTATATGAATTAGATAATAAGTAAAATGGTAGCATGGCATGTTTGGATTACAGATATTTGATTATTTTAGTGATATTAGGTCATATACTGATTTTCAGACAGAAGTCAATGTGTATTTCAAAATATTATTCAGAAGAGTGAATTTCAAAGAAACCACAAAATTGATTAAGCCTTTATAAAAATTTATAATTATAATCTCTGATTACAATCATCTCTCAACTCACAGGGTAATAATTTGCATGCTTTGGTGCCAGATATGTTCCAGTTTTTATCTTTCAGTTGTCTCAGATAACAGAGATTGGATAATGGGCTTCATAGTAGTTCAGATATCAAGGTCTAGGTTTGGCTTTTATAGAGAGTAAAACTGTTTTGACAGACTAATAATGTTTTAGGTTGTTAGGCTTAAGGGAAAATAATGAAGTAGGGATATGACATAGATAAAATCTTGTTCTGACTTACATATTCATGATGAGCTGAGAGGCATTGAGAGTGTGTAGGTTTTGTTATAGGGCAAGATCAATGAATTATTTCACCATGTTAATTTTTGGATATATGTTGCGGGAGGTCCTTCCGCCCCTCCAACC
>NW_026068354.1:49831-65001 GCF_014885135.2 Alexandromys fortis
CCTCTGCTCTCTCTCTTCACTTCCTGCTCCGCCGGAGACTAGACTCCCTTCCTGGTTGTGCAGATGGCTGTTGTCTGGGACGGTGATCTGTAAGTTTTTTCCCCTTTAAATAAATAACACCCTATTAATCATAACTCCAAACTGGTGTGGCATTGTTCGTGACTTATGCCTTCAGATATATAATAGATATACAAGTGGTGATGTTTCATGTGCATTGTATGTATAATTCTTGAGACTCATGAAGAAATTCTATTTGGATATATAAATATCAGAGAAGAAAAAATGTAGATGATATATAAACATCATAAATATCTTCTAGTATATTAGTGTATACAAGAGGAGAATTATTCAAGATCTAATAGATGACCATTGCAAATTTTGAAAGTCTTGGAATTGAAAAAGCAAAAATGACTGAGAAGTTACCATTAGTGAGAAAAAAAAACCAGCTAAGTTTGTTATGCCTGCATCTTAGAACATAGTATTTAAGAAAGGAATAAGTATTCTTTTTATCAAATGTAGTTGAGAGGTCATTAATGAGAAAAAATGTTTTGGTTTGGAAAGATATAGATAACTGGAATGCTTAATAAATAATAGTCAAATGCTGGAGAAATTCTGACTAAAGTTATTTTATGATAAAGCTGAAAGACAGAGAGTTAAGTTTGTGATCATTGACACATTATATCCATATAATTCTTTTCTAAAGCAGGTAGACAAAGATGCTCCATACAACTGAAGGAGTACATGGGTAGTAAACAGTGTGGCATTTCACCTATGAACCAAATCAGCATGGCACAATAACCCTAAAGGAGCAATGGTGGCACATATACTATGGCAGCAACCAACAGCTCTCTAATTGAACTCAAAACCTGCTCAACAAGAAGGAAACCATGCCTGGTACTTCAAATCAGCTTAACTACTCAGTACGTGTGAAGTCATAGCTCAGAACTAGAAAGAGTGCAGACTCAAAGACAACAATAAAATTAAAAGTGTGGAAATAAAGCTATACAAATAAAATTCCCCTGCATGTGATGTTGTCAAGACATTGGTAACAGTGACAATCCACTCAATACATGCAGCAGAGCCCTTTGCTCAATAAACCTTGGAGATGTAACTGTTTTCTTATTGTTCAATTTTATTACACTTTGACACAGACGAAAGATTTCTTTTTAAAAATTGAAAGTATTTCTTTTCATTAGTTTATCTGGATTGATATGGGATTTACATTTGTATGCTGTGAACATGTTTTATTACCACTTATTAATAAAGAAGCTGCTTTGGCCTATGATCTAGATGGTAAAACTAAACTAAATGCAGGGATAAAGAAGACAGATTCAGGGAGACAACATGTAGCTGCAGAAGAAAGATGCTGGACCTCAGTGTTAGGTTATGGCCTTGTGGTATACACAGATTAATAGAAATGGGTTAATTTAAGGTCTAAGAGCTAGCTAAGAAAGCGCCTGAACTGTTGGCCAAAACTGTTGTAGTTAATATAGTTTCTGTGTGATTATTTGAGTCTAGGTGGCAGGGAAATCAATGTGCAGTCTTTGTTTACACCTGATTATGTTTTAACTTCTTATACTCCTCCCAGTTCCTTCCTACCTCCCCATTCATCAATATCCACTCCCTTTCTGTCTCACAACAAAACCAAAGGCATCCAAGGGATAATTATAAAATATAATAATCTAAAACACAAACAAATTAGAATAGGACAAAGCAAAGGAAAATAGTCCAAGAAAAGGCACAAAAACAAATTAAAGACACAGACCCAATAGTTTGTACAGTGAGGAATCCCATACAAACTCAAAACTGGAATCCATAGTATATATGCAAAGGGCCCATAGAGTTAAAAAGGAAATAAAAATGAAAGAAGATAAAATTAAAAGGAGAAAAAGAAGCCCCGACACAGCATTATGAGACAGGGACCCTATAAAGATGCTGTTCAGTTTATTTTCTGGTGGCCATCTACTGCTGAGCATGCAGCCTACACTTAAGAGTAGCTTGTTTTCCCAGTGAGACTCTCTGAAGGAAACTAATTTTTTTTGGAAGTAGTTATCAGATAGAGATAGGATCTGGATTTGGGATGGAGGCTGTATCCACTTCTGCTTTCATCTCTACGACCCCATCCTTGTGTAGACCTGGGCAGACCTTGTGTATGCTGACCTAGGCTCTGCGAGCTAATATGAGCTTTGATCATGTTAATTTAGAGGGCATTGTTTTTTGGTGTCCACCATCACTCCTGGCTTTCACACTTTTTTTTTTTTGCCTCTTGTTGCCAGGATTTTCTGAACCCTGAAGTGAGGGATTTGATGGAAACATCACATTTAGGGCTGACTGTTCTAAGGTATGTCACTCTCTGTCATTGTTATTGGACTGTAGGTCTCTGTATTTATTACTATCTGCCATAGGAGGAAGCTTCTCTGTTGATGAGCAAATCATGGTCTATGAGTATAGGAGAATGATATTAGGAGTAATTTTATTGCTATATTCTTTTAGTGCCGAATCTCTCCTTAACTGAATTACTACCAGACTGTACCTTTTCCAAAAATATCTCAAATGACTGAGTCCTGTTAAGCAAAGTCCTAGTATCCTCCTTTAGATGTGCAATCTCTTTTTCGAAAAGTTTGTTATTAGTCTGATCCTTGTCTAAAAAAACTTCATTCGACTGAGTTTTGGTATTCAAAATGTTTGTGTTCTCCTTCAGATGTCCAGAGCTGCCAGAGGCTCTAGTGGCTCCATGAATCAGGTACCAGGTGTTGCAAATTAGGTTTGTCCATTAAATAACCAGGCCAGCTCAAGAATAACAATTATATTTTAATGGTTATAAGGGGGAAACTCATGCTACAAGAGTGGGAGGTCTGACTTCCTATCTGCCCGTGGGTGCTGCTCAGAAAGAGCGCTCATCTGGTTCCTCCCAGTTTTTTTTTTTCCTGGGCCCCAGGTAGCCACGCCTTAACTAGATATCATTGGTTGACACAGTTTTCCCATCATGTTTCCCTGATTTCTTTTTCAAACCATTTATCCTTTTTATATAGGAGAGCTGCTGACTTTTCCCCAGTTAATCTTGTATCTAGTCCCATTGCTGAAGCCACAAGAGTTCCATGGTAGAATTTTTGGGGTCACTTATGTATGTCATCATATCATCTGCAAATAGCAACATTTTTACTTCTTCCTTTTTAATTTGTATTCCCGTCATTTCCTTTTGTTGTCTTAATACTCTTTCTAGAACGTCAAGTACTATATTGAGTAGATGTAGAGAGAGCGGACAGTCTTGTCTTGTACCTGATTTTAGTAGAATTGATTTGAATTTCTCTCCATTTAATATGATATTGGCTGTCAGCTTGCTGTATATTGTTTTTATTATATTTAGGTATGCTTTTTGCATCCCTGATCTCTCTCCAATACTTTTTATCATGAAGAGGTGTTGAATTTTGTCAAAGGATTTTTCAGCAACTAATGAGATGATCATGTATCTTTTTTTTTCTTTCAGGTTGTTTATATGGTGGATAACATGGATAGATTTTTGAATGTTGAACTGTTCTTGCATCTCTGGGATGAAGGCTACTTGAGCATGGTGGATGATTTATGTAGGATTCTTCTCTGTATGTTGTGAATATGTTATATTATCAGTTGTTAATAAAGAAGCTGCTTTGAACTGTGGCAGGAAAGAATAGAGCTAGACAGAAAAATCAAAATGAATGCTGGGAGAAAGAAGGTAGAGAAAGAGAGATGCCATGCAGCTTCTGAAGGATACAGATGACCTAGAACCTTACCAGTAAACCACAAGGTGAGAGGTAAAATACAAATTATTAGAAATGGGTTAATCCAAGATGTAAGAGTTAGTTAATAAGAACACTGAGTTGTAATTAATATAGTTTCTGTGTGATTATTTCAGGTCTGGGTGGCCAGGAATGAACAAGCAGCCTCGGCCAACAGATGATATTTTTGATGTGTTCTTAGAATTGGTTTGCCAGTACTTTATTAAGGACTTTTGAATCAATGTTCATGATGAAAATTATTCTGGGCAGACGCAAGCGGCACACACCGGCGCGCAGACGCAAGTGGCGCTAGGGTATCTTTAATTTCTGTCTTTATTTCTTCCTTGATCCAGTGAAAATTCAGTTGAGAGTTGTTTCCATAAGTTTGTAGTATTTCTGTAGGTTGTGTTGTTGTGGAACTCCAACTTTAACTCATGTTGATCTGAAAAGATACAGTGTATTATTCCAAATTTAAAAAATCTGTTTAGATTTGGTTTGTGGTTGGGTATATGGTCAATTTTAGAGAAGGTTCCATGAGGTGCTAAGAAGAAGGCATATTCTTTTGTGCTTGGGTGAAATGTTCTGTAATTGTTTGTTAGATACATTTGAGCCATTACATTTGCTTGTTCTCTTATTTTTTATTCAGTTTTTGTCCGGAGAACCTGCCCATTAGTTATAGTGGGGTCTTGAAGTTTCACATTATTAATATGTGGGGCTGATGTGTGATTTAAGTTTCAGTAATGTTTCTTTTTCAAATGTGGACGGCCTTGTATTTGGGGCATAGATATTCAAAATTGAGACTTCATCTTGATGGATTTTTCCTTTGATGACTATGACATGTCCTTCTCCATCTTTTTTGATTATTTTTGGTTGGAAGTCTATTTTGTTAGATATTAAGAGAGCTAGCTACACCAAATTGCTTTTTATATCCTTTTGATCCAAAAGCCTTTTTCCATTTTTTTTTTACTCTGAGGTGATGTCTGTCTTTGATGTTGAGGTGTGTTTCTTGTATGCAGCAGAAACAGATCCTGTTTTCATATCCATTCTGTTAGTATGTGTCTTTCTATTGGTGATTTGAATTCACTGATATTAGTAGGTATTAATGACCAGTGGTTGTTAATTCCTGTTACTTATTGTTGTTGTTAGTGTGTGTTTATGTGTGTGTGTGTGTGTGTATGTGTGTGTGTGTTTCCCTTTTTTGGGTTTTGATGGTGGAAGGTTATCTATTGCCTTTATTTTCATGGGTGCTGTTATCTTCCTTGCATTGGAATTTTCCTTCTAGTACCTTCTGTAGAGCTTCATTTTAAGAAAGGTATTGTTTAAATTGTTTTTTTCCATGAAATATCTTGCTTTCTCCACCTCTGATGGTGGATAGTTTTGCTGGGTAATATAGTCTGGGCTGGAATCCATGATCTCTTAGTGTCTGCAAAATACCTGTCCAGCATCTTCTGGATTTTAGAGTCTCTGGTTGAGAAGTTTGGTGTAATTCTAATAGGTCTAACTTATATTTTACTTGGCCTTTTTTCCTTTGAAGCTTTTAATATTCTTTCTTACTCTTTATTTTCAGTAGGTTTCATTATTACATGTGCTGAGGGGACAATTTTTGGTCCAGTCTCTTTGGTGTTCTGTAAACTTCTTACATCTTTATCATTTAGGTTGTATCTTGTCCTTTAGGTTGGGCCTATGGAGTCTGTTGTTGTTCTGATTGTTGTGGGCTCTACCTTGGCTTTTGGGGTATGCTAGAGTTTTGGGGGCAGAGTTGACCATGGGAAAAATGTTGAGGTTGGCGGAGTTGTTGGTAGAGTAAGTCTTGGGGAAGAGGATACAGTGAATGGTGGCAGTCCAGCCAACAGGAGGGTCTCTTGCCTGCATGGTGGTTGGTGGTGACTTCACCAGACCCATAAATATGATGCTTCAAGTGTATGTGATTGCTGAATTACAAAATTAGGCTAATAATATAACGATTGACATTTGCCATTTCTTTTTGGATAGAATATTTAAAATCTATTAATTCAGCTGTTTTAAAGTACACAACATATTATCATTTTTTATAGTTACTAAGGTATGTTATGGATCATCAGAACCTCTGTAGTGAGGAGAGTGACAGGCTGCTTCCCGCCACCTGGCTCCCGCATGGCTAGCTTTATACCTGAAATAATTACATGGAAACTGTATTCTTTTAAACACTGCCTGGTCCATTAGTTCCTGGCTAATTCTCACATCTTGCTTTAACCCATTTTTAATAATGTGTGTAGCCCCACGAGGTGTGGCTTACCAGGAAAGATCTTAATCTGCATCCATCTTGGAGAGGAGAGCTATGGTGATTCTTTACTCTGCTTCTTTCTCCCAGCATTCTGTTCTGTCTACTCCACCTACCTAGTTTTCTGTCCTAACAAAGGCCAAGCAGTTTCTTTATTAATTAACCAATGAAAGCAACAGATAGACAAATGACCCACCTCCATCATTTCCCCCTTTTCTGTTTAAACAAAAAAGGCTTTCATTTTAACATAGTACGATTACATATAGCAAAACAGTTATAAAGCAAGAAATACAGTTACAATATTTATATCTATTTTATCTTTTATAATAACTAAGGAAAACTATAACTATCTATTTATTCTTCAACATTATCAAAGACTCAGAAGGATATAATATTACCTAAGCCAACAAAAAATAAGTAACTTCCAAACTCTAGAAATGACAGAGACATCTTGCTGCCTGTACAGTCACCCAAAGTTCCTCTGTACTGTTGGGGCATCTATCTTCGACCTACAGGCCCATAGTTTCCAGAAGACATTTCCATGAAGTAGTAAATTTCAAAGACAGTTTAGTCACTTTCTGCTGTGTCCTGTAGAATGTCTCACAGACTCTTTCATGAATCAGGAACCCCAAAAGACCATCTCAACTTTAGGCAAGTTCAGTAGTCCTCTCTCTGTGGGTTCTCTGTGTCCAGTTTATGCAACAGTCCAGGCAAGAGCAGTTTCTTGCCCAAATGGGTATCAAACTCCTTAAGGAGCCTCTTCGATGCCCATCTTCTTCTTGAAGTAGATTGGTGCTGCCAAGAGCAGATGTGTCTCATTGTCATGAAAAGCCCTAAGTTATTAAAACATTAAATGCCATATTCTGTAGTCTTTGAAAGATATGAAGAATGCCTATCTAACTGAAATATATCTATGCACATCTAGAAAATCTAACTAACATGACTACAAATTTGACTATTATAAATGATTATCCATTAACAACCTATATACATTTTTAAATGAACTACACAATCACAATACTTTAATCAATATCAGAAATACATATACATCTAATAAAATTGACCTTAAAATCCATACCAATGCAAATTATTAATATCTATACCAGAACCTCATCTTGTAATTCAAAACTCTAATATTATTTATTTGCCCCTTGTCTAGTATACAATGAAAGATAAAAATAAATAACTTAGACATCTATATTTGTTAAAATATACCACTAAGAAAGGAGACACCACTGTACTATACACTGTGAAAAATGACTTATCTGACTTCTATATGAAGTCATATAACCCATTTTCTTCCTAAATCTAGAGTCACTTTTATATCCTACAAAATGATCCAAAGGCCGTCACTAGTAGTTCTCATCTATTGATTTTTCTTTCTGACTTTACTGATATAAGAACTGTTTCTGATTATACAGAATAAGTCTTTTTTTTTTTTAACTTTTGAGAAACAAACAGGAACGTGAGGTGGTTGATCTGAGTTTCCAGTTTGTCTGGAGTGAGAGATTCCTAGGACTGTTTTAATGTGTGTGAAGGCACCTCCAGAAATTGTCAGTGGGGCAGTGACTGCATGGGGTGAGGACAAATCTGTCCTGAAGAAAGAATGCATCCTAAAATATGGAGACTGTCCAGACAAAGAAAGTGAGATTACGGTAGCACAGTGTTGGCAAGCCCTTTCTTTACTCAGTGACTGTGTTCATTGTTGTTGCCATCCACTGAAATCATCAGAGTTCACCTTCTTTGGTCTTTCAATGTGGATTCAGTACTAGTGACTGTCAGGGAGTTTCAAGGATTTCACTGCTGGAGTTTGAACTGTGGAGGGGTAAAGTCTCCTGCACAGAGAGCCTGGTTCTCTGTATCTCCAGCATGCAGATAACCTCTATTGGATTACCCTGCTTTTATTGTATAAACTAACTCAATAAATTCCTCTTTTGAATATATACATATATCCCATTGCTTCTTTAGAAAATCCTATGTAATACAAAAGGGAAAGATGAGTAGACACACTAAACACAGAAGTATAGAACTGCCTTCTAAGGCATGGATGATTGCTGACTCTAAAACCCAGGACATACCTCATATAAAAATGTAGTATAAAAAGGATAGTTTTATCAAGGCCTTACTATGAAATATGGATTTTGAAACTGATTAGCCTTTAGTTTGGGAGAGAAGTTACACACACACACACACACACACACACACACACACACACACACCTCTGTCTAATCTTTTTCTGATAGTCTCAATAGAGTTAAATGGCTATGTTTATATCATCATCTTTGCCTCAAGGTAAAATTCTGTATAGAAATATTCAAAATTCTCTGGAAATCAAAATACTGTAATCAGGTTGAGTTTATAAATTAAGATCTATATGAGACTAAATAAATATGCAGAGAGTAGGGTAATATATTTTTTGAAATGAAGAAGTATTACAGAGTCTGTAACATGTGACCAAGATATCTTGTATCCAGTCACAGGATGGAAAACTAGAAGCTATAGCTACTGTAGTGGGTAAGAAAACACACACACCACACATGCACACAAACACACACAGGCATGCACACACACATATCTACTTTACAATCAGGGCTTCGGATTTCATTAGCTGCTGTAGAAGAAAATCTAGCCATTTGATACTTAATATTATTTCTGAGCCTGTTCTCACATCATACAGACATGGTGACTATCTCCCATCTCTCTTTTCTTTTAACTTACCTTTTAAGTGGCTTACAAAGTAACATATTATTATATGGTGTTTTCATTCTTTTGAAGTTTTGGTCAACCATCCTGCCCTCTTATATCGTACTCCTTTATCCCTGCTTAAGCTGTGCATTCCACAGATTCCACTTCTCTTTTCTTATTACTTGCATTAATCTAGCTCCCCTCCCTTAAAACAATCTTCATTGTACCTGAACCTTTTCTAGTTTTCTTAACATGTAGATAGTCCAGGTTAAGCACAAAAGTGGAGAGATTTGAAGGTAGGATCCACACATATGAAAAAGAACATGATACTTTTCTTTCTATCTTTCTGAGCCTGTACTACCTTGCTTAGTATATTTTTTCTAGTTTCATCCATTAACTTGCATCCATTGAGGGAAGCAGTCTCTCTCAAAATAAGGAAAGTGACAGGAGAAACTCAAATACTACCTGCAAAAACAAACAAACAAACAAACAAACAAACAAAACCTAGGAGGTGCCATTCCTTGGATCTCTTAAAATAAGTCATTTAAAGTAATAACCATCATTCCCCCTTTTCCCCCCTTCCCAAATTCTCTCACATGCATCATGCTCCCTCTCAAATTCAAGTCCTCTTTTTCTTCGTTACACACACACACATGCATGCATACATTCATACATACATATATATGTACACACACACGTGTCTAAATATGTCTAAAACAAATAATCAAATGGCTAGATTTAACCCAGCAAGGTATGGAATTTGGAAAGAACAGGAAATGATCCCATGGAGATGTGGTCATTGTTACAGTTGTCCTGTTGCTCTCTCACTAATCTTCATGCCTAATACCCAATTAAGTTGAGTTATATTATTTGGATTCATAAGAAAACTCTAATTACAGGAAGAATATGCTTTGCAAGATGACTTGGAATCAGCTTCCCCATGGGTTCCTTCTTGCCCAACTTTTGAAAGCTTACAAGACTGTGATAGTGTCCCCCAAAGGGAAGAATTTCCCTGCAGGCTCAATTGTTTGTAGTTTTATGGGTTTTTCTCAGAGGTGTGGTAGCATCTAAGCATAAAGAAGGAGAGCATGCAGGTTTGTGAGTTACAGCCCTACCAGATACAGGAAGGTGCAAGGGGTACATTCATTCTAATTAATGTTTCTTCTGAACACAACTGGAGTCTCCAGAGGTTCAGAGAGTCCCAGAGTGAGTGTAGGGATGTAAGCCTGGTTTTATTGTGATGAGCTACCCTTCAGAGAGGCTTTCATGAAAAGTGATAAGAGAGGGTTTTAAAGAACAAGAGGGAAGGTAAGTCTGTTTACACCATTAACTTGGTGTAGCCCCTAAAACAATATGAGATTAACATTATGTCCTGTCCCGAAGTAAATTGAAAGGGAACGGAATTAGAAAAGTAGTGACATTGGAACTTAGAAGATCAAAGAGAGTCGAAATGTGAGATAAAATAGTACAGCCAATGGAAGGAATAAGGTGGAATAATTTCTAATTATACTAAAAATGCATTTTTGAGTGAAAAAAGGCATAAATGGATCAAAATGTTGGCAATTAAGAATGAAGGAAGGTATGGAGAAATGTGCTGAGGATCTAGGATTGTGAAGCATCTAATTTATTTTGTGAGGATTTTGGAAGATATGTTTTTGACATGGTTAAAAAAAACCAGAATCTTATTTTTGTACCATAGAATTAGTCTTCAGTTTGAGAGGGTGAGTGGCTCCATAAGTCCCTTAGGAAAGTCTACTTCTAACATTTAAACATTGATCAAGTAATAAAGAGTGAGAACATGTCTGCTGGTGTTTTCACTGAACAGAGAAGTGAAGAATAATAAGTGTTCTCCATGTCTCAAGATGTCCCTGAAGCAGCAGCCAGAAACTGAGAGACGATGTATGGTCGTATGCTGGTTTCCAGGCATTCTTCCACCTCAGATGTATTTCAGTTTACAGATTTGAAGAGTTTCAGCACTGTCTGTGTGGGTTTCTTCTTATCTCTCCTAAACAACATCTTTTCTCCATTCTTTGCTCAGTGTCCTTGATAGCTACAGGTTGCTTGAACAGGGTCTACAGAGTTCAGAGTCTGATGTGAGTTTAATAGAGACTGGAGAACAGAAAAGAAACATAGATGGATTCTTGAAATTCACCAACAAGAATGTAACTTTTGTTTGCTACTCTCTTTGAATATGATTGTTTGAAAAACATGATTTTTCTTTACTTGAAAGAAAACAGGCTGCACTATTTTATTGTTATCTTTATAAGGAATATTAACAGACTTCTTCACTATTTCTATACTATTGTCTTTTACTCTTCCCCAACAGGGACTTACTCCATCTTCTTTTCTTCTTGCCTGCCTCTTCTTCTTCATGTTCATTTCTATCTGTATGTTGACATCTGAGTTGGACGGACTTTGAAGAAAAATAACATACTAAGCACATATGATAGTTTAAGTTTCTTCCACTGACATATGTGGATATGGGAAGAAATGAAGGCAAAATATAAACACTGGATAATGTAAGTTTTGTCTGTCTTTACAGCTCTTTCTTGTTTTATAGCTATGATCCTTTAAGATGGTCTGGCAATATGCGAATGAGAAGATGTAGGAAAACCAAAGTCCAGCCAGTGAATGGGGATGTGCTTGAGGAAAATATGACAAGTGGTGAAGAAAGCTGCAGCCAAATGAAGTAAAGTCCTCTTGGTAAAATATGGTGCAAGATTCCATTTGATATCTGAGACTTTATAGGACAATAAATATTTAAAGTATTAAGGACCAATGACATAAAAGGATAACTTAATCCTTTTGTCAGCGACCTCCTTTTGGTGAGACTTTAAGTAATCATCTGTAGCTGAGATGACTTTGATGTTGTGTTTAACTTTTGTTTTAGTTCCTCTGTCTCTCCAGAGATCTCAGCAACTCAGGAACAAAGGGCAAGCTGTAATCATTAGGAAGCTTGACATTTCTGTGGAGTTCTGAGAGACAAAGAAAGTAACAAGGAAATCAGACCTTAGAATACCAGGAAGGACTGCAGCAGAGGAGAACATACTTCTTATTGGAAGGGATGGCATGCCAGAGGCAGCCAATTCAAGAGAAGGGTGAGGAAGATAAAAGGGAAGTGGTTTCCATAGAGTAAAGGACCAAAGTGCATGTTTTCCAACATGAGGACTGAACAGTCATCCTGGATAGATCCTTCTCTCTATCTAGAAATTCAGATCATGCCTGGCCATCCTTTGAGCCCAGTGAAAAATTGAAATATATGCTCTAGGAAAGCTATAACTATTAATTTACTTGTCTTGTGTCTTGTCTCAGAAAAAAGCCCCCACTTTCATTTGGGATAAGTTGCATGAAAACAAGCATTCTACATTTTCAGACAGTAAGCTTTCATACCCTTTGGAGAGAATGGTATGGATTCTTACTTGCAAATACAATAGCAGGAACAATTGATTGATACCAGCTATCTAAAACAAGAACACACACACACACACACACACACACACACACACACACACACACCACTGAAAAGAAAGAACTCACCAAAGGAAATACTTCCTTCATGGTAGAAGAGATAATATGAAAACTATTGATTTTCAGAGAACTGCACCCACACATAAGGAGAACAGCATTATATTGAAATAGTACAATAAAGCTATCTTAGGACAATAACATGCTTACAAGAATAAGTAAATATGAATTATGAATTGCTGTGATTACAATCTAGTTATGGATGAAAAAAAGAAATTGAGGTGGGAAACTTAAGGAAACAGGGCTTAATAAAAAAGCTTAATGTCCAATTAGCAATATTTTTGGGAAACTGCTGGGGAGATGAATGTGTACCATGGCACCTAGATTCCACATGAGTTCTGAGAAAGAATTTGGGCCTGTGTGCTTGTGAAGCAATGACTTCCCGCTTAGCTGTCTCTTTACTCCTGTGTTCAAGGAAATATGATTTTTTTTCTCAGAAATGAACCACCCTCTTCACATTCAAAAAAATCATGCTGGAATAGTGGCACACACCTTTAATCCCAGCATGCAAGAGGGAAAAGCAGGCAGATCTTTGTGCTTCAGGCCAGCCTCCTGTCAACTGTGAGTTCTAGGACAGCTAGCTGCATGGGAAGACCCTGTCTCAAAACAAAGAAATAAAACCCCAAATTAAACAAAAAACAAAACAATTTTTCTTATTCATCACAGAATTAATGATACAGTATTTTTATAAAATTTAGGGATGGAAGAAATAAAATATCTAAAAAAACCCCACCAGAAATAAACCCAGAAAAAGAAAGGGAGTCACACAGGCAGAAAGCTTCTCATTTAAGCTGAGAAACAAACATATTTTCAGCCACCAGGTATACACACATTTACATGAAAACATTCTTGACAAGCAAAGGTTGAGAATGCTGGCAGCTTCTAGTTACATTATTTATTAATTTATTGAATACATACAGAAAAGTTGATGTAAACCAGGAACCAAAGAATTAAAACAACCATGAAAACTTGGAGGACAAAAGAAGTGTGAGGCCCTATGAAGAGAATGGACTTTCATCTCTTGTAGAAAAAGGCCAAAGACATGATAACATGCAAGCACATGTATATCAGCATATGGTTCAGAGACACAGATATATGGACCACCCAAAAGCTAAAACTAAACATGGAGATAGCAAACTTAGAACAATGACTGCCCTTTTATTATATTTGTTAGTATAATTATTTCCTACTATTATTTTTGTGTGTATTTGCATGCCTGTAGATGGGTGCTTATGTGAGTGTATTTGTGTGTGTATTCACAGCATATGGAAAGTGGAGGCCAGAGGTCACTCTTAGGAGCTATTGATCCTGGTTTTATGACAGTGTGTCTCACTGCCGTGACACTGGATGGACAATGAGCACCACGATCCACTCATTTCTGCATGTTTAGTGCTGGGATTTTAAGCCAGTAACATCATGCCTGGCTTTCATATGTCATTTCTGGGAATTAAACTCAGACCCTGATGATTGTGTCGCCAGCACTGTATGTCTGTGGCCCTAAAATTAATTTTCTCACATTCATATAGAAATACAATATTTCATCAAAATTTTATTTATATACTGGCATAAAAGTTAGGTCTTTGCTGTGCACTTTTAATGTATTTACAAAGAAAATCTGCCATGAAGAGATGTGAAGTTACCATCAAATGCAAGATGATATCTCATCAAAACTTAAACACTGACAAAATAGAAGATTGTATTTCTATCCTCATCCTGAGCAAGTTTAGTTGACTTAAAATAAGACCATTACAAAAGAACAAACCATCTTTCTTGATGCTTAAGAATAGGACTCTATCTTCATTCAAGTGAGTGACCCACTTAAGGTGAAGAAACTCTGAGATCTGTTGGACCTTGGCATCTTTCTCCTCCGTTTCCAACTCTGATATTTCCACTTTGCAGGTGATGTAGAACATGCTTCATGGCCACTAAGAACAGAACAGAAGTGACTGAATTTGTGTTGTTGGGCTTATCCAGCAGGTCAGAGATGCAGCCAGTTATTTTTGGAATTGTCCTAATCATGTACCTGATGGCAGTTATGGGCAATACCCTACTAGTACTTGTTGCTTGCTCAGACCCCAAGCTTCAGACCCCCATGTATTTCCTTCTCAGCCAACTTTCCTTGATTGACATATCTCTAACAACCATCACGGTTCCTCAGATGCTGGTGCACACACTGTCTGTGGATAGAAGCATTTCCTATAACCGCTGTATGATACAGCTGTTCTTCTTTATGGCAGTGGGCAGCATGGAAGGCCACTTACTGGCTGCCATGGCTTATGACCGCTATGTTGCCATCTGTGACCCTTTAAGATACTCTGCCATTGTCAGTCATAACCTCTGTCTACGAATAACATTGACCTCATGGGTTGTGGTCAGCCTTAACAGTCTCTTGTACAGTTTGTTGGTCACTCGTTTAACCTTCTGTGGCAACCAGGTCACTCACTTCTTCTGTGACATCACTCCTCTGCTGAAGCTCTCCTGCATTCGACCCGTGGTCAATGAAATATTAATCTTCACTGAGGGTGTAGCTGTGGTGGTCAGTCCCTTCTTCTTCATTTTGGGGTCCTATGTCTGCATAGGTGTTGCTATAGCCCGCATGCATTCAGTTGCTGCCCTGAGCAAAGCTCTGTCCACCTGTGGTTCTCACATTTTGGTTGTGTTGCTCTTGTATGGCTCTGTGACTCGCATGTACCTCAAGCCGTCCTCTAGCTATCACTTAGACCAGGATCGCCAGGTCGCCATCTTCTACACAGTTGTCATTCCTATGTTAAATCCACTGATCTATAGCCTCAGGAACCAGGAAGTTAAAGGAGCTCTACGGAGGCTTTTTAGGAGACTTTGCATCTCAGGAAGCTTCCAGCCTGACTCCCAGGCAAACGAAGAATGCCAACACAAGTCCTGAGAAGCAAGGGCTAGTCTGAAAATACTGTTCTCTTAATAGTGTC